>NC_139712.1:39653596-39666096 GCF_964188405.1 Protomyctophum parallelum | reverse complement strand
TAAAAATCAAACAGATTTGGTTTCTTCTCCAGGCGTAGTCCAATTGACAGTCAAATATCTGTTTCAGACTTTCAAATAAACAAGTATAGATTTTAAATAAAGTATGAAACAACAGAAGGTAATCATGCTGTATGTGTTTCAAGCAGTCCTTACCTGGGCGGCGGTGGCTCAGTGGTAGGATGGCCGGATGGTTAGTAGAGTTAGTGTCGAAGTGTCCTTGAGCAAGACACTGAATCCCGAATTGCTCCTGATGTGCTGGTTGGTGCCTTGCATGGTTTCCGCTGCATTGATGTATGAATGGGTGAATGTAATGCACAATCTATGTAAAGCGCCTTAGATAAAGGCGATATATAAATGCACCATTTACCATCAAATAACACATCCGGTCATACACTTGAAATTAAAACCCACATCATTGACACAATTCATGTCATTAAGGGAAACTGCTTTGTTTTGATAATAACCTTTTTGTAACAATTTTTGTTTTAATGACAGACATTAGCGCGTTAATTTTAACTGGACACTGGATTTTACGACAGTATTTACACTCTTTGAGTTAAATTTACAATTTAAACTTTCATCGTGTAAGGCAGGATGGAAGCACAGACCTTTGCTTGGTGTTTCAGTGAGGTCAGGAGTTCATTTTGAATGCTTTGAGAGAACACAAAACATACCTGCCATACCTTTGCAAAAAGGAAAGGAGTACTTTCACCCGTTTATCCCCTTATGGGCCGTCCCAGTACAAGGGAGAATGCTTGCAGTATGTAATCAGCCCTCCTCCTCCTGCAGCTCAGGTTTACAGAGCAGGGGAGGGGAGAGATGGCATAATTACATATTCCTGCCCGGTGCCCTGGGCCAGCGTGAATACTGTATGTGTAACGCTAGACAGGCCCTTTCAGGCATGTTCGAGGCAGGCTGTAAATAGAGCACGCATTGAAGTGGGCTTAAATCCTTGTTGATGAAATTAGAATATTTTTTTACAGCAGTGACGAGCTTGTTAGTGAGAGATGGGACGCAAAAAACGCTGAAAGGCAGAGATGACTTTTTGAGGGTCGACAGGGGAACTTGCAATCTCGATACTGGAGTCTGACACACACACACACACACACCTCCCCTTACCTTCTCAGAAGATTTATGTTACCTGTTGCCTCCTGCCAAATATTGTGTATTCAACCTTTCTGCCAAACTCTGGGTGTAAACCAAACACCGCGTGCAAAGCCACACGCAGCAAAAAAATATTCATTAGCTAATTAATCAGTGGTGTCTGAGCATATTTCATGGGCGGCTGGGGTGAACCGCGCTGTCAGGGCCAAGACGTGGAGTTTTCCCTTTGAAACGCCCGCCAGCAATCTCTCCACCTGTTTCTCGGTAAACACAGTGTAGAATACTGTAGATGCGCAGGTAAGAGATGAACCAAATAGCTCACTATTTTATTATGAAAGGTTAGCACTGCCTTTAACCACACGAACCCTAGCATCCCTATAGAGCGTCGCAGTCCCACCCCCTTTCAGAACGTGAAACGAGTGGCCCAGGAAATGAATCCCAATGCATTTTCCCCATAGGCTTTTCTTAAAGTATTTATTTAAAGACGGTTACGCCGCGGACAAAGCCAACTCGAATTGTGACAAATCATGACAATGAACACAATATTTTGGCCCGATCAAATCATTAGAAAGAAGAAAATAAAGGCAGGAGACAACACTATTTGTTTTGTTTTTCTTCTTATAAATTATTTGATCGGCCCAAAACATTGTGTTCATTGTCATGATTTGTCACAATCCGAGTTGGCTTTGTCCGCGGCGTAACTGTCTTTAAATAAATACTTTAAGAAAAGCCTATGGGGAAAATGCATTGGGATTCATTTCCTGGGCCACTCGTCGTTCTGAAAGGGGGTGGGACTGCGACGCTCTATTCTGGGCATGTTATAGTAGGCAAGCATTTGGTGAAAATTGCGCATCTACAAACCAGTTGTGAGCTTGTAGATCAGTCATTTTGGTGAAGAGATTTGGTGTGGAGGGGAAAAGGAGGGCGCCAAGGACAGACCCCTGTGGTCCAGAAAATATGTAGGCTTTAAGTGGTTAAAGGATCATGATGGTAGAAATATAAAATATGCTAATATTTTTGCTCACAGTCTGGACTTGCTGGAGTGTGACATTTGACGGGAGGATTTTGTTTAGTTTTGGGGTTTTCTTCCCCACCTGAGAGGTGCGAGGCCCATGACACGCCATGAGGTAAAAGGTTTCTGTGTCAACATCACACAGAGGACGTGAATGAACACACAAATTTCAGCTGTCAAGAGGCACGTATCAAAACGTGTGACACTGCAGGGAACTACAAAAACAACAACGAAAAAAAGTCCCCCCAGTCTCTCTGTCCTCCAGCCTTATCCAGAACACACACACACACACACACACACACACACAATAAAATAAAAAATAAATCCGCAATTCCTGAAACAATTCTGCCTCCAGTTCTTACCTCTGCCAGGGAGAGGAGACGAGAGAAGAGGCAGAGGTAGAGATAACATCTCTAGCTTTTAAACTTAAAAGCAAAGACAATTTACAAAACAAAAAGCAAAGAGCTTTTTAAGGGTCAGTGCAGGCTCTCCTAAGCGGAACATATGCCTGGGAGAGGCCATGCCTTTGATAAGGGGAGGGTAATGGTCTCCCCCCCCCCCCCCCCCCCCCCCCCCACACACACACACACACACACTGAGGGGCTGAGGACTCTCTACCTGACAAGCCCCTTTCATTCTCCACGACTCAGGTTTCTCTCCCTGCCTCTGCTTGGGAACAACAGCTCACGTCCCAAACAGTTCACTCAGAAGACTCAGGCTGCTTCAGGCCTCTTTCAGGGGATTGAACGAGGACAGCTATTTTGTTAGCTTTGCTGTGGGAGACGATTTGTTAGCCAGTTAGAACTGTATACTGTATACGTGCACTGTTTGGTGCAGTGGGAAATACTATTGTACAGTTACAGTATCTAGTATAGAGCTCTGGGGGGGGGACCAGTTCAACTGGGTTAGGATTGGGTTTAAGTCGGTTTTGCTATGTAAAAGGATAAAATGTACATGCAACATTTACTACATGTATTACATGGAAAATGTTATCTTCTAGTGTCAGCTAATTTCAAATAAAACTCATAAATATTCCCCCCCCCTTCTTTTTCCACAATTATAGTATTTGACTAATGACTATGATTATACTGCATCATGTTGACTTCATAGAGGTGCTAAGTCCTGTTCTCCTCCCTTTAGCACAACATGCCCTTCTGGAGGATCTCCAGCCATTCAGACCTCATGGCCCTGCACCATGCCCTAGACCTAGAGTACTTGTAGCACTGCACCACCACCACCTCCACCACACCACCACCACCCTGCTCTCCGCTCCGGCACACCCTGCAACCTCTAGCTCCATCCCACGCCCGCAGCAGACCCCTGTGTCAGCTCCTGTCTGGCTTCCACTACTACACAGGAAGAAAAGAAGAGAAGAATGGAGGAGGGGGGATGAGAGAGAGAGGGAGAGGGAGAGAGAGAGGCTGAGTGACACGGTCAACTTGCTGACACACGGTCACAATTCGTCTTAACCCTAAACTTTTTTTGTTTTTCTTTTTTTTTTCGTGGAAGCGAAGGAGAAGTAAATTTACGGCTCTGCAGCTGCCTGCCCTGGTTACTGTGAATTGGCTGCTTTCTGAAGCCATCAAAGTGTTTTACGGACCCCCCCCCCCACCCGCCCCCTTCTGTGCGCCCGGGACTTTTGTCAAGGTTCACACCTGTGAGGAGAGCGAAGCGACTGACAGCCTCGCCTCATCATCATCAGCCTTGCCTCGCAGTTCAGCTGCGCTAAACCTGCAGGGCCACAACTACTGGTGGTGACATTTCTCTGACTTCTTTCTCTCCTCTATCTCTTTCTCTTTCTCTCCCATTCTGAGTACCTTTCCTTTTTTCCTCCTCTGCTCGTTGTATTTGTGTTGCTTATCCCTGCTGCCTGTTTTTGGGTTGACGTCCCCTCTGTCGTGGGACAGACAGAAGGACAGAGGGGGACCGTTGATGTCCCCTCTGTCGTGGGACAGACAGAAGGACAGAGGGGGACCGTTGATGTCCCCTCTGTCGTGGGACAGACAGAAGGACTGAGGGGGACCGTTGTACCTTGTTATTTATGAACGGAGACTTTGCGAGTGGCGCGTTTCACAGAGAAGGTACCTCGCTGACGACAAAAAGACTTGTGCCTTTTTTTCCACGTTAACAAAAGTACTTTTGATTTCCACTGCGCAGAGAGGAAGACGTTTATGGAAGAAACAAGAAAAAAAAGGGGTTTTTTTTTCTAATAATTTAAGAAATTAAGAAACTTTATTTACAATGCTGAGACAATCGTGTACAGAGGATTTTTTTTTTGTGTGTGTAAATTTGTAATCACTGGACTATTCCTTCCTATATTAATTTAGGTACATGCTCTTGAAAGGTGGAAATGCTTTTTCATTGAAGTAAAAACGAGAGAGAGAGACAGAATAAGGCATCCCATAGCACACAAGTTTTGTTCAACAGCTGAAAGTGTTGACATGTTCAAGGTTTTGTTCATTAAAGGAACACATGTAGATAATGGGGAATTTTTGTGATAAATTGTTTTGTCAAGACCAATCGCATGGATGTCAAGTGTCAATGATCATTTCATTTTATTCACTGTTTCTCCTTCAGACTGTTCCTCACAGTAAAATAGATGATTTCACTCACCTTTACAGTATATAAAGCAGCGGGTCTCCTGCACTGCAACGTCTTGTTTAGGTTCATATTTCAAAGGGGAATAAGTGTTGGTTTTTGTTTTTACTTATTTGGAAAGGTAGCTCAGAACTTGTGTCCCTATGGCATTTCACCAGCTTGCAGCCCTAACCCCATGTATTTGGAAGCAAACATAATCGTTATACCATTATAACTTGATAAGGGTTTCTGACATGGCATTGAATTCACTTTCTCATGACTCCTTAGAGCCATTTTAACGACAATTTGGATAAATTTAGGAAGTTCAGTTTTCAAGAAGAAAAGAAAAAAACAAGCTTACATAGGTTTATTATCTTTTATACAAGCGCTATAATGAAACTCTTGTACAGCAAACATAATTTTGTATGAAGTAGTGTTTTTATTTTGACTTTGAAAAAATGTGTTCTTTGTCCCACTTTTAAATGAAAATGGCTCCAGTTGAAATGTGTGAAGCCCTTTCATAGTGCTTCTGGAACTGTGGATGGGGAAACCGTACTTAGCTCTTGAATACCGAGAGAAAGCCACTAACTTAATAGGGTTCGAGAAGACGACAGTACATGTGCTTTCGACTGTGAATTTTCTTAAACGGAAACCAAGCTCATTGTGTTTCTAACTTTTCCCTCCTCTGCACATGTTCACTGTTAGTCCTGTAGATGTCAATGTAGAATCCCTCTCTCCCCTGGCAGACGCCCTCTCACCACATTTTGTGATCTTGCTCTTCTCAAAACAACTTCTCTTCCCCCTTACTCTGGGGGGAGGGGTCTACATATTGCTGCTAGGTCAAGGTAATGGTAGGTAAATAGAGGAAATGTTTTATAGATTCATACAGCACGCTTTTTTATTATGTTGCAATCATAAATGCAAACTAGAAATACTTTACACTACATGGGCCTCATTGTGAAATGCAAAAAAAAGATTGTTGTGTCTGCAAAAGGTTGTGTACAGATGTTTTTGACATTATTATTTGATTGTGTTTAAATTAATAAAAATTGATTTGTGAACTGTTACATGCTGGTTTATGATGTTCTGTTGATTGAGATTGCCTTGCATAATGACTCGGACCATCTAATGATTATTCAAAATCCTATTTATCGTTATGTGGAGATAGAAACCCTGATAGCATTTCCATATGCGGTTTATGTCTAGTTAGTTATTTGTGGAAGAAAGATTAATGTGTGCTGAACACAAAAATATCTCTAATGTTACAGATTGATGTCTCTGTTTATGTATTAAAACCACACATTCTGAAACTGTACAAGCTGTCACTGTGGGGCAGAGATGTGGTGAGAATACACTACTTTAGTTAGAATAAATATAGTTATCGCTCCTGGTACGATCCTGGTTCCTCCCGTCATCGGGTTAAAGTGTCCTTGAGCAACACTCTGAACCTCAAGTTTCTCTATTGACGTTATACCAACCATCCATCTGGGCTATGGGACCGCTACCACGACTACACATCCCATAGCCTGCGAGGACCGTTCACAAAACCACTAATAAACAGATTAAATTTGGAAAAAGTTAAAGATTTGCTTCGTCATGCCCATGTGCAAGTTCAGATCGATTGGTCAACCCACTGTGGTGTGTGTGTGTGTGTGTGTGTGTGTGTGTGTGTGTGTGTGTGTGTGTGTGTGTGTGTGTGTGTGTGTGTGTGTGTGTGTGTGTGTGTGTGACCCATTTGGTCATCTGTCCAGGAGTGATGTGGACGTTACCAGCCACTAATCCTGTCCAGGAAGCGACCAGAAACTAGAGCTGGCATGAGTCTAGACCAGGGGGGCAGTCAGACAGATATTTTGTGAAGCCACAAGGGAATTGGGATTTCCTGAAAGTTCATATAATGGCCTGTTGTGGCGCTGTCATTGGACCCAGAAAAACCCATAGCCCCATAGAAGTCCATGTATTTGGGCCCAACTTCACCTAGACTGTATTACCTTAATAAACATGGTCATGAATACTTTCTGCTTCCAGTCACTAGTTTAAAGTCTAATTTCTAATGTCATAATATTCTTTTTGGAAAATTATGGTCCCATTTATTAAAAAAATTACCATAAAGTTGCGTATGTTCTGAGGGGCATGGCAACGTTACAGTCTATGATCGGGATTCCCCACCCACTCGAGTCAAAATAAAAACCAACAAGAAGAAGGGGGGAAGTCCCGCCTCGTTGTCTGGGCCAGCCAATGAGCCAGCTGGGCCCAAATGGATCTAGAAAGATGGCGATGTACAATTCAAGGACTGACAGGCTTCATTTTACGTTCATGTTAGAGCCGGGGAACGCTTTGTCCATATTTTTTACAGTCTATGGTCTAGACCAAACAACACCACACACACTTGCTGCTGTAAAATACTGGGCGGTACTTGTGTGCGATAATCACTATTCCTAAATATGCTTATATTGCAATCTCAACACAACAGACAACTTGATGGAATCTTTCTTTCATGATATGGTTTTAAATAAGCCAATGCCTTTTTATGATATGGTATATTTTCTGTTAACAGTGTCCTGTAGATATGATGACTTTTCATTCCTTTGAGACAATGCTCGGTTTTGTCTCTTGCAGTTAATGAAGCAAATTCCAGGCCGGAACAACACTTACAATAGCTCTTATTTTCTTAGTTGACATAGTCGATGTCCTCGGAGAATACTCTGACAGCATCAAACTACCTCAAGTGATTGTGAGCAGAGTTAGTTTAAATAACACATGAAAAATATTTATGAGGCTGATTTTATGAGGCGGTCAAAGCTAAGACAGTCCAGTGTGTAACACTAGCCCGGACAGGAGAGAAATGGGCCCAACGTCCAAAACCACGTAGGAGAATTAAGCATGTGTGGAATTTTATTTAGAGCCGCGCGGCCTATTTAATATCCAAATCAATTATGTTTTCAGATGGAGTCAGAGTGATGGCCAAGGAGAGATTTGTGTGTCTGCCAGGGCCTCTGGACAAAGCCATTGGGCTGCTACCACCGGAATGTAACAGCGCAATGACCTCTAATGTACTTTTCCCACATCCGAACAGCTGAAAGACTAAAGAGTGTCTGAGGTTCTGACTGGCTGTCTCTCCCCAGGAGGAGTGAACCCACTCCGAAGGCAGAGAATGGAGGTTTGTTCTCTTTGATAAGTTTTCCCTATGCTCTGAGACTTGGCATGAGTGTCCGACTTTGGGCTCAGACACGACCAGACCAGACCAGACCAGACCAGACGTATTCCTCAATCCTCAGTTTGTGAAAGAGAAAGTGGGTGTCAGGGCTTGTAGGCAAGCCACTCCATCTCTGACCGACTCCTGAGACAAGAAGGAAATGAAAATAAGAGCGAGATTCTGTCTGCTTTGCTTTGGCTTTAAACTGCACTGAGAGTCTCAGAGACGCACAAGTGAGCTGTTGTTCACCTGCCTCAAAAACATCTACTCGCACCTTTCAGTTTTTTTCACACTAGAAGCTAGATTTTCTGTTAACAGTGTCCTGTTTATCAATATGTTTTGTAGATACACTGGCTGGTCAGCAAGCATACAGTACATATTGTGTGACTGCCTTTGGGAGATGTAATCATTCCTGAGCTTTAATCAGAGCTTTACAGTGACTGTGTTGATTCCCTTGTGTCATGATCCCCTCTGAACTACCGCCACCTCCCCTAAAAATAAATGGGGACATTACCTAGCCCGGTCTCCTGTTGGGGCATTCCTCCCTGGGACGTCCCAGCAAAGCGCCCGCTCCCCATAAAAGTGTCCTGCGATAATAAACAATGCCACTGGTGATTTACGACCTTGCCCAGACAGTGATTTCATGCAGATTTACATAGAGGGGGCCTCTGACGGTGCATCACAATTGAACTAATATTGTATTACATACGTATCAAACTCCCCCCCCGCCCCCCCAAAAAAAACCTGATCTGCCACAGCTCTTTTTACGAGCAGGAAGCCTATTAATAGGCCTGTGTTCACTTCTAGATGCATGGCTAATGTGTCTCAAGTTAGGGGAATTTGTCTCTGTAGCGAGCAGATGTCCACAGATCGAGACAGTAGAGGAACATAAAGGGAGAACGAGACGCAAGGCAGGGGGAAGTTGCCCTCCGGCTCCGAGCTGAGCGGCGAGGACTCATTGCCCAAATCTCAGAGCCAGAACGAAACTTTGTAGGTTTATTACAGCCTGTCTGTCTTCTTCCTTATTCCTGGCTTTGATAATGCTGTTTGACTCGGGTCGGGATAGACAAACCCGCATTGTCAGTGATTGCAGCTCCTCCTTCTAGTGGTTTTTCTAAAAGACGAGGGAGTGCTTCTCTCCTCGGGTGAGTCAGGTCTGCCCTCCCCCCGCGTACTCATTTACCCCTGGCAGGGGAAGCGGGTGAACCGGAGAGCTTGTTGTCATGCTGTGGCGGGCGCTGATGCTAAACTGGGCCCTTTGTTTACCGTTTGTTTATTTCTCAGTTACTGGGATTTGACAGGCAGACGGGGAGGCAGGGACAGCTGAGCATCAGGAAACTGTGGATGCCGCGGACATCAGCCAGGAATCAGGGGTGGCACGTCAGAGTGGCAGAGTGACCTGAGCTATGTCTGTCCCACGTGTGCACAGCATCCCCCAGGTGGGGTGAGACTGTGGCTGTGTGAGACCATCACCTGTCGTTGCTGTACGTCAAATTTGTCCCAACAGGATTTGTCCTGAGCCGAGCCGTTTGGTTAATGCAGTAGTGTGTCGGGTGGGTGCAACTTAGTAAAGCTTACTGAGGGTTAGCATTTGCAACACGCACGCACGCATGCACGCACACTGTACACACTCACTCACTCCCTCAATCCCTCCCTCACTCACTCGCTCACTCACACATGTCGCACAAGCACACACAAGGGCAGAATTATCGGTTCCGCATAGCCTATGATTTAGACTCTCGTAAGACGTATGCCCGCCTTGTCTAGGTCTTGTGTTTCTATGTGTTATGTTCTTGTTCTACTTTTCATTGTTATTTTCTTTGATCATGTCTTCCCCAGCTGTATCTCATGTGTAATCAGCTCTCATGTGTATATTAGTCTTGTTCCCCGGTCGTTTGATTCATGTTAGTTTGGGATGTCTTCTCTGTTCACCTTTATTAAAACACACAATCATGTTTTTGACACCTTTCTGGCTGTCCTGCATGCATTTGGAACACCAGTACTTGAAAGTATTGACAAACTTCTTGGGCCACGGTGGCGCAGTCGGTAGCGCTGTTGGCTCACAGCTAGACGGTCCCGGGTTCGAATACATTCATTTAGGGGGTCTTTCACATGAAGTCGTTTGAGAACCACTGCTCTAAAACAACATTAGACAATAACGTTTGACTGACCTGCCTTAGTTGCTTATTTTGGGCTTGTTTTCGTAGACCTGTCCACGTGTTTCTATCGCAAAATCTGGCAACACTGATCCCAAGTTCACAATGACTGAGTCACGAACTGAAACTGAGCAGCAACGGCCATAGCCAACACATCCATGGTGCCTCTGACTGCCTCCATATTCCATCCCAACCACTAACGCTCCACCTGCATCTGTGGTCACAAACACACACACACACACACACACACACACACACACACACACACACACGCTCATATTTACTGGGCCCACCGCACCACTTCATCCAAAGGTGAGTGGCAGAGATTTATATGGCAAGGCTGAGACCTTGTTTTGCACGAGTGTGTGTGTGTGTGTGTGTGTGTGTGTGTGCGCATGTTTGTGTGCGCATGTTTGTGTGTGCATGCAAATGTGTGTGCGCATGTGTGACAGCCGCCCGCAAGCATGACTTAGCCTTACCTTGCTTTGAGTCGTGAGCTATTGGGTCCCAACGGGTTCATTTGACTGCTGTGGCCCCTTCAGACCTCCCGGCATGCGCACGTGTGAGTGTCCACATATATGCTTGTGTGTGTGTGTGTGTGTGTGTGTGTGTGTGTGTGTGTGTGTGTGTGTGTGTGTGTGTGTGTGTACGTGTACATGTCGGTATGCATGCACACATGTTTGCGTGCATGCACACATGTTTGCGTGCGTGCGTGCGTGTGTGTGTGTGTGTGTGTGTGTGTGCGTAAGGACCAAGGACCTCCCTCTCTGGTGTTAATTGGGCCAGCTCTCTCCCGTTAGGTCTCGGACTGGGGCCAAGCTGCCTCTCTGCTGGCACCACAAGGAGCCCCTCGGCCAGTTTATTAAACTCAATGTCGTCCGGTTAATAAAACAGCCCCGCGTCCCACCTTGGCTTGTTTTCCTTCGATAAGTCATGGGTTAGTATTTTTTTCCCATTTCTCTCGTCTCCAATTTTTTGTAGAAATGTCAGAACTGTGTGTCGTTGGTGGGCTATACGTTTTCTAGCTAAAGAAAAACATACTTTTTTCCCCTGCTGGCCGCCCGCCGGTCCATGAAAGTTTTCTACAGTACTTTGTTCTTGTCCTGAAATATACTCCAGAGGAGATTAATCTTTCTTTTTTTCTTCTCAAAATAACTTTGAAGCAATTTCAAGTTTGCAAGAAAGATTCCATTTAATGGCCTAAAAGTAAAAGACCACCTACAGTACAGTATCCAGCTCTAAAATATACCCACCGTTGACAATTTGCAAACTGAACCTGTAAGAGCTGAAAATGAAAGATGATGAGGAAAGCCTGAATACAATCATCAACAACACACATGTATGGGGGCACGGTGGCACAGTTGGTAATGCTGTCGCCTCACAGCTAGAAGGTCCTGGGTTCGATTCCCGCGGGTGACGCTGTGGGCGCTGTGGGCGTGCTCCCTCCTCCACGTCATCAGTGCCCATACCCGAGGTGGGGTTGGCGAAAGGGCCCCTCTGTGTGGAGTTTGCATGCTCTCCATGTGTCCCCTGGGGTAGGTACCCTCACATGCAGTAATCCTGATCTCTAAACTACCACCTGCCTGATGGAGGGGAAAGGAACTGGTCGGAATAACGTGTTCCTTCCATGCGCTACGTCCAGCCAGGGAAATTCCCCCCTGTCAGGTGAAAAGAAGCAGCTTGGATTCCTCATGCATAGAAGGAGGCATGAGGTCAGTCCGCCCCCCCCCCCCCCCCCCCCCCCCCCCCCTCCCCCCAGGCTGGCAGAGGAAGCGCAGCGCCTGGGATTACACTAGAAAAAACTGGGTTGCAAAATCGTGGGAAAATATTATAATAAAAAAAACAACAACACACATTTATGAGGGCAGAAAACATACATTGTTCTCTTCTCTTTTTTTAACCATTTTTGCCATTCAAGAGGATTCAGTTGACCCGTTTTTTCTCACTTTAGGGAAAATATGGGTGGGGCAAAGTTAAGGAGAAACTCTCTCCTTGCCCTTAACGAGTACTGTTGAGTTTACCCTCAACTGTGTAAAATAAGTGCAAAACTGTGGTCATCGTGATACCAATTGTGGCACTGGGCAGCTCGCAGTCGTCAATGTGCTTTAGGTAAGGTGTTGCTGTATAAAAGAGAACAACTGAGAGAATTATGAGCAGACCCCATCTGTTAGTCTTGATTGACCAGGCAATCAATTGATTGGTCAGTCACTCCAGGTATACAAACAGACACTCATTAGAGTATTAGACACATACAACTTAGCAAATTGAGAATAGGGTTGTTTTCGCGCCTCTCTCTCTCTCTCTCTCTCTCTCTCTCTCTCTGGGTCTCTCCTATGGTCTCTCTGTCTCTCCACCACGCAACCCTGCCCTGGTAGGAATGTTAATGTCCTGTTCCAGTTGGCTGAAATGGCTCCTTTGCTCTCCCAGTGTCTGGGGGGAGGGGGGGGGGCAGTGATGA
>NC_139712.1:39441096-39648596 GCF_964188405.1 Protomyctophum parallelum | reverse complement strand
TCCAATGACAGCGCCACAACAGGCCATTATATGAACTACGATTTCCTTAGTGGCTTCACAAAATATCTGTCTGACTGCCCCCCCTAGTATAAATACACCTGCTTGTCAGGCTCCTCGAGTAGAGCAATGATGGCCGTCAGGTCCCGAGACTTCGCCCCCCACCCAGAGTCTCGCCCTAACCATCCCATTCCACATTCATCTCATTTCGTTTCAATAAACTGTCAAACTTAAGTAGAGGTGTGGTCTCTTACTAGTGAACAGTGCAACAGTAATTAACAAATAAATGCTGAACTCAAATTACATGTGCAATGCATCACAGGTAATGACATATCCATTCATCCAAGAGGGCGGCAGTGGCTCAGGTCAGGAGGCATCCATCTCGGTTCGATCCCCGGCTGTGTTGAAGTGTCCTTGAATAAGACACTGAAGCCAACAGATGAGCAGCTTGGTAGACTACCCTGCATGGTTGATTCTGCCGTGAATGTGCACTGCATGTTACACAAAGTCATAATGAACAGTGTTCGACCGTTGTGGTGTGTGAAATTGTGAATGGGTGCATGATTGTGAAATACATTGAGCATTTGAGTGGTTGGAAATAGGCTACTAGAAAAAGCTATACCTAGCTATTTACCTATACCAGTAAATGCAGTCCATTTACTATTTAAGTGCTAGGCTTTAATGTGGACATTAGTGAAAGTGTTCAAAGCTGATTTTCTATTGAGTGTTCAAATATAGACATCTTTATGCTCTCACAGTTCAAATGAACACTCAGGATTTTACTGTGTACCGTACAGTCTGCTTTGTCTGCATTCCAATGCTTCGAGTATGTCTACTACCTTTGGTTTGAAATTGTCTCTCTGTCCTCCAATCTGCCTTCTGTGTCTATCTCTCTGTGTAGACTGGGCTGTTCTGATGTCTCAGTTGTATTCTACCATAAAGGGGCCCCGGTAATGACCCCTGTCACACACAGGGGTATTAGGCCTAAAGCCCCTCTCTCTCGACGCCACTGGCAGCTGGGCCAAAGGGAATAATTTGATTTGGTATTTTATGCCGGAAAAGAGCCTTTCTTCCCGAGCCACATTTGCGCTTGGCTTCGCCGCTGCTCCGCAGCCCCCTGAAAGACTTTACATGACATTAACACATTTCAGAGAGCATTACGGCTTGAAAAGAGATTTGTCTAGACAAAGACATGGTTTATTTGTAGTTAAAGCTTCATTTCCTGCCTGTTCCTTATCCTGCACCCCCCTCCTCCACCTTTACCACCCCTCCCCTCCGCTCCCCTCACTGCATGACTCCTGCCCGTGCACAATGGTTGGCGCCCTGACAGGTAAGAGGATTTCAATTAGTTTACCTCGGAATGGGCCCTGTGAAACGTGATTAATGAAAGCAATTAGTCTCTGTCATGTCTTCACCGCTCTCCTGCTAAATCACCGGACTTCTTCTCACTGACGCTAAGAGCAAATTACATCACCCCAATCCTCTCTCCCCGGCCTCTTTATGAGCTCTCCACGTCTCTATGAAGAAAGGAACAGAGAGGAGAGAAATCCACCCAAGCTGGTCTGGTATAAATATCTGTGTTTTCTTTTTTTCCCCTCTGTTTCTTTGAAATGGGTGTTATTCAGCAAAGGTCTTTTGTAAATAGTTACAGTCAAAAAAGGTATATAATTCATGTCCATGATTACTTTAAAGAGACCATGTTTTTTAATGTTTGTGACACTGTAATCCAAGTTGCAGACAGAGAGTTTGCGTAATGATGCTGTTTTGTTGGTGCACATATCATATGTGCATGTGTGTGTGTGTGTGTGTGTGTGTGTGTGTGTGAGTGTGCGTTCGTGCGTGCGTGCATGCATGCACGTGTGTGTGTGTGTGTGTCTGTGTGTGTCTAGCATAATTTTCACCCAGTGTGTTTGTTATTGAGAGGCGAATCAATCAGAGGCCTGAGTTTATTACACCCTGATTATAACACGCCTGAGTGACAGCATCACACATATGTTTACACCACGGAAATGTATTTTCCCTTCCTTAACATCACACAACGCATCAAGGCTTTATAAACCACAGGAGGATTTATGAAGACATGTTTTAAACTGTTGAGGCCAGGAAGTGTGCATACAGCAGAGCTGCAGTCACGGAACTCTTGCCTGGAGAGAGAGAGAGAGAGAGAGAGAGAGAGAGAGAGAGAGAGAGAGAGAGAGAGGAGAGAAATCAAATAAAAGGGAATTTACGGAGCCACAGATAATGTTTTGCTAGCTGCAGGGAGGGTAGACCTCAGCCAAGAGTAATCACTGCCCATAGGAGACATGCAGCCCCACCTGCTCCAAAACCACCATAGGCCTATGCAACTTTTCCTCCTCTTGCAATTTTCCCTCTCTCTCTTGTTATACTCTATCTCTCTTGCAGCCACTCACATTCTCCTTCCCTCTCTCCCACCCACCAACTTTCTCTGCCCTCATATCTCTTTTCACATCTATTTATATTTCTCCCATCCGGACATCTTTATTTAGTCCACTTACACATATTAGTGTCTGCAATCAGCTCACATAAATCACACGCACGCACACACACACACACACACACACACACGCGCGCGCGCGCGCGCGCATCGTACTGCAACGGGTCCATTTGTAAAAAAAAAAAAAAACATTCCCTCTGCAAGTAGGCTATATTATGATTTGGGAGGAATCCTTTTGTTGTGCCTTTATCACTGGCAAGCACACCCTGAATTCTTAACGAGTTGATATTGGACCCAGCTGTTCTTGTTCCCAGTTTAAAGGGTAAGACAACTTTTTTTAAGGTTTGGGTTGTGTAGTTACTTTGCCATGATGCAACTCCAAATGTGGACAAGAAATAAAAAATAACTGCTCCAGTGATTAGAAATTGATAATTCAAAATTTGCTCCTCATTGACTTACATTGTAGCTAAAACAGCTCTCAAAGTCACTCTTTTAGTACGTAAACAAACACAAACAATGTTGATTCAGACAATATAGAGCATCACCAAAACTCATGCTGTTTTATTTTTTCATAAAAATGTTTTCTTCCTGTTGATTTGTCCATTTTATTGGGAAGAAAACCCGGACTGGATCCGTGGATCTGGATCCAGATCTTCAAATAGTAAAATCAACAGGAAGAAAACATTTTTATGAAAAAATAAAACAGCATGAGTTTTGGTGATGCTCTATATTGTCTGAATCAACATTGTTTGTGTTTGTTTACGTACTAAAAGAGTGACTTTGAGAGCTGTTTTAGATACAATGTAAGTCAATGAGGAGCAAATTTTGAATTATCAATTTCTAATCACTGGAGCAGTTATTTTTTATTTCTTGTCCACATTTGGAGTTGCATCATGGCAAAGTAACTACACAACCCAAACCTCAAAAAAAGTGGTCTTACCCTTTAATCACATGTACTGCTCGACCCGATCTCTACCTTTATTTGATGTGTGAATAAATGAACACAGGTAAGGTCAACTAGAAAGTAATCTCGTTCCAATACTGTTCATCACATGTCTGCTCTGAACCCGCTGGTGTCAATTAAACGTGGTTGCTGTGTCAATGTTCATTTGTTCTCAGTCCCTCCTGAGGTGGAAAGCCTGGTGACGCGAGCCTCGCGAGGTTGTAGTGGAATCAACGTCATCAACAAGGAAGTGTCAAGTTTGTAAGTTAAATTAAATAACAAAGTCTACATGAATACATTCCAATTGTAAATTGCATCATATCTGCTGTACATTTGAACTCAAAATAACACCTACCGGTATATTAATTGTGTCAGCTGCAGCTGTTGCCGATTTCCATGCTCTGAGTACGTCTAAATTGGTTGATAATACTAGTGTAACCTCTGGTCACGGGTGGCAGACTGGCAGTAGGCTACTATTGATTTGAGCGACTTTCTCATGTGTAGGATGATTTATTTCTTTGCACTTTTATACTCGATGTTCATCATCTCTAATGTGATTCCCTTTTCAAAGACAAATTACAAAAAGTTATTTAAGATACAAAAGTCACATTCGTTTTTGTGAAGTAGTATTATTTCTAAATTATAGTTAAACTATAGCCTACTACTCATGCACAGGACTAACTCACTCAGAAAAGTCTTCTTACAAAAAACGTATACAGCATTTATTTCTTCATAATAAGCAGATATGGACTGATAGTTTCACTTGACATTGAACTTGAACTTTATTGTTAACAAGTTAGTGCTTTTCTCTCTATTGTCTGTATAGCCCCTATGGTACAGTCAATCAAGTTCAGACTCTCTCTCTCTCTCTCTCTCTCTCTCACACACACTTTCCCCCCCTTCTTTCTAATTATTTGTTCGGCCCCAAAAAAAATGTTTATTGTCATGATTTGTCAACTCGGGTGTTGGTTTTGTCCGAGGCTTAAATGCCTTTAAATAAATACTTTTGGAAACGGAAAAATTAATGGGAATTATTTCCTGGTGCCCTCGTCATTCTGAAAGGGGGCAGGACTGCAACGCTCTAGTCTATAGGGATGCTTGCTAGGGATTGTCCAATGATCACATTACATTTCAATCTTCAAATATTAATGATACATAACATGTATGAACTGAGCAGCTGTCATGGTTTAGCTCAGTTGGTTGCAACGCCAAGCTCTCGAGATCTGTCGATCTTGTATCTACCCTGCTTCTAGCTTCACTATACTGACCCCCATAGTGTCAATTAAGCGTGAAAATTGAATCCACATGCTTCCAGTGACACAGGTTGCTGTTTTACTTCATAGTGTGCCAACATGGAGATGACAAAAAAACTAAGAAATTACATTTACTGTACAAAGGTATTGATGGAACCCAACCGTCACGGGTCTGAATCGTGCAGGCCTACAGACCATTGGAACGCCAGTTCAACTCCAGGCCTGTCCATCAGCAGTAATCACTCAGCCTGGTTGCCAGAGAAAACATCACTGCACACTCACTTTGTTTCTGCAAAGATGAACGTTTTTCTATACCCCAAACATTGCTTGTCAATGTGCCTAGATGCGGTCATGTTGACAGTTGACTCAGTCCTATTTTAAAGTTACATAACCCAACCTAACCTGTGGACGCAACATTGAACGTTGGCATGCAACCTGTGTCAGTGCAGAAACATACAAAGGCAACATTTCTTCTCTGGTCATATACTGTAGGGTTGAATCACTACACATCCAGCAGAGTACTGTTTAAGGGCTAAATATAGGCCAGAAATATTAAATATCTTCTAATTATATTAAATTTCACTAAATAGAAACGACTTAGAAAACACATACCAGTAAGACGCCTAAGAGCGAGAAGCGACGTAAAATGTATGGGCATAACAGGGATTGAATTAGTACAATGCTCATTCTCTGGGAATGCCCATATATGGAGATCCCTGATGTCATCAATATTAAGCCCATATATGGGAATATCAATATAATATGACCATATTGTGATATTTTTCTTTAACTGTTTAAGTGCCATGCCCGTAATCCGTTTTCACATAATATATGGATTTTTTTTCTTCATGTTTTCGGGCCAGGTAGGGTGTAAAATGTGTGCTAATTAGTAAGGCCAGGCGGGCCACCCCAGTTAGGGCCCAGGTAGGGCCGGGCCATCATTTTCGGTTGAGAACTCTATTTTTTGCCGCCACTGGTATCCACTGGTTGGATTTCCATTACTGTGGTGTCCACTTGATTGTCACCGTTGTATACACATGTCTCCAGCTTGAGTTTATAAAGAAATGACTGGTCGAGGTCACTTTTTGAAAGATGTTTTCGATTGCAGCCCCATCAGTGTCTCTGAGTTTTGCCAGTGACATTGTACATTGTGACCCAGCAGGACCTCAGCGGTTTTCTGGATATAGTCACAATGCGTGTTTGCGTGACCATATATGGAGATATGATGTCACAATGCGTGACAATATATGGAGGCGTGGGTGACTAGACGTGATGTCATGATGCGTGACCATTTATGGAGGCGTGGGGGATGACGGACTAACGGATTGACGGGAAATGCAAATTTTCATAGTAAATGCGACTTGCGGTCGCAAAAGGCTACATTTTATACTTAGAATTTGCTATGAGATGATGCGATATGCACCTTAATGTCTGATTTGATTAGGATAGCAGATCTACAGGCTCACAACACATCACATGCAGCGAGCATTGAGAACTCGTAGAAAGTTTAGGTATGCGACACCAGCACACAACTTCTGTAAGGCTTTAATTGTCCCATTCCTTGTGAGAAAATGCACAGTTGTTTGTTTGCTTCGCTTTGAAATAATATAAATATGCTAGCTCATATTTGGCATGCTAGTCAGACTGTCATGGCGGAATTCCTGTGCAGAGGACTTTTGTCTTTGTTGGCTAGTCTTCCAGACATACTTCTCTACAAATATGGTTTGTTTTGCTTTAATCATCGGTACATTTTTTTGGCTCGTCGAGGAAACACATTGACAAACCCTATAGAAGTGTTTCATCTGGAAGGATGTTAATCTCCCAAATCCTACGTTGGCTTGTCTCTGGGCTTTGGAAAGGTGTGCTGAGGATGATAGGGGCTTGCATATTTTGATGTGATCCTATTTCTTCATTTCCTGCGTTGGCTGGGGAGCAGGGGAGCACTACAGACTGCAACTGGCCAGACTCTCTCTCTCTCTCTCTCTCTGTCCATCAGATATAGAGGATACCAGTTTGACAGGCTCGTTCCTTGTGGAAATGGGATGATTGGAAGTATTTGGCATTCCACCCTGGCCAGTCTGTTCTGTTGTGCTACAGAGGCCAAGGCCGCCTTCTAATGCTGTGTATTTCAGACACACATTCCTGATAATCATGCATCGTTCATGTGTATGCATGCGTGCAGTGTGAGTGTGTGCGTGTTTCTGTGTGTGTGTGTGTGTGTGTGTGTGTGTCCACGGTCTCAAACACTGCATGTTTGTGTGACCCATCTGTCTGACAGTGCACTCATGTGCCAGGACTTGTGTGAGCGCCCTACTCCTCCCTCTAAATGGAAGCTGTCTTGTCAAGATGTCATGTTGCAGTCAGTAATACCTGGGGGCCTACAGTCTGTGGCCATGTCTCTCCCGTTCACGCAAATTAAGTTGAAGAGCAAATGCATTCACATAACACTCGATGTTTGGATCTGAAACTGGATCAAGGTTTGTGGCAGTGGGATGCTGGAAAACCCCCAAATGCCACAACAAAACACACACGCACACACACACACACACACACACACACACACACACACACACACACACACACACACACACACACACACACACCCTCACACACACACACACACACACACACACACACACACACACACACACACACACACACACACACACACACACACACACACACACACACCCCTCTTTCTCTCTCTCCATCTCTCTTATTGTCTAAGGTTCTCTTGTCAGTGCGCCAGAATCTAAGTGTTCAAAGCTCTGTCAGTATGTAACACTTTGATATTATTCCCATGCTTCAAAAGTCCACGGCAACAATGGCCCTGTGCCTGCAAGGCATCGCAGAGGTATCCTATATTAGTTATCACGTCGTCTTTGCTGGCACCGACGGCTCGTAGACTTTTCCTGGGTGGAGGAGGGCATTTCGGAAGGAAGCAGGCTTGTGTTTTGTGGTTTCTCAGGCGGGTCGTTCGATGCCTCAGGATATTTTTTAGGTTTGCACAGGTTTTCCACAAAACCTGTGCAGGTAAATCTCAGGGCAAGCACGATGTCAGACCTTAAAATGACACTGTGGTCTGTCTGTCTATGGCAGCTGTGTTAATAGCTACGTTGAGGTTTGTGTAATTGACATGCTTTTAATGCAACCTATTGTTGCACACTGTAAAACATGTCACCGCAAGGCCCGTTCTCTAATTGAGGGTCTGATGATTAAGCCTGTTAAAAACCACACCAGATAATTTGTAACAGATTGACTGAAACCTCTGTGCTGCTTTTGTGCAATCGTAAGATAATGTTACCACAAGGGCTTTTTCACCCCTTTGATTCTCTCTAAAGCAACATCGCTCTAATAAGCCCTGATCTCCCAGAGAGGTTGTCATGCCATGACAAAATGCTGCCCGCCATTAGTATTTTGAACATATAACTGCAGCTGATATGGCATCAAAAGTTGAAGCTAATCTCGCCTGCGTGCCGTGTGTTCTCTTTGTGAGAGGCACTAAACTAAACTCTATAAGATTTACTTCTGAGCTGCTTGGCAACTTTCCCACACTGATGAAAAGCAGGAAAGAAATCATCAACATATACTCTCTTGATTTAAAATCTAATGGATTATCAAAAACTTCTAAGGAAGTTATCTTTTTTTATTTAGAATTTCTTGAAACCATTATTTAGTCGTTATTTTCCTTTTTTTAAAGCATCTACATCATGCTTGTTGAAGACATCTTTAGCAATCCTTCTGTTACTCAATCACTTGAAATGTAATTCTGTCAAGGGAACCAGCACTTAACAACAATACAGTTAGATTGCGTTACACTTTCTAGTGTTTTACTCCACATAACATTAGTTGACTATTCACACAACAGTGATCCGATTTCTGTGTTTCTCTGTGACAAGTATTGTTTGGTGTGCAGGTTGCCAGCAGCAGGTTAGCACCTACTCAACTTTGCTAACATGATATGAGTTCACCTCCACAGGGGGATATACTCTGCACGTTCTATTTATGGATGGTGAGTAAGGTGACACTTCACCCTAAAAACCCCTCCGTCTGAAAGGAGAAAAAAAGAAAATTGTCATATGTTAATGTAGACCAAGATAGATTGAATGATAAGCACAGCAGGGACCGTACCACAGTGTGGTGGGCGGCACAGGAGGTAGAGTGTCCGTTTTTGGAATCAAATGGTTCATGGTTCGATCTCCGGCTCCTTCTGTCTATAAGTGTTCCTGAGCAAGGCACTAGTGAACCCCTAACTGTTGAGTATGTTAGTACCTTATAGCAATGTAATAATGTGTTACATAAACATTATGAGTTTTTATTACATTTAAATTATTACATTATGAGCCGTTATTACATTATGAGTTGCTACATACCATGCCTTGTGGATCAATGCAATGCACATACAGTAGGGCAGGGGTATTCAATTAGATTAGGCCGGGGGCCACAACTGTAGAATGATTGTGTGTGGGGGGCTGCACAGTGTGCGCGCGAAGCGCGGAAATTTGTGGGTTCTCAAAATGCTTTTTGTGCTCAAACACGAAGATTTATGTATATTTCCGCACAGTAATAAGCAGGATAATATGTCTATACAGGTATACCCTTATGGGTCTGTAACTCTGAGAGTGTACAAATGGAACCAAATGGACCTGGAACAGGGTTTATTATTGTGAGAATGATGGCTTCCATTTTCGCATTGCAACTTTTCAGGACTAGAAAGCCTGCAGTTTATATTAGCTTGGATTCTCCATTGATGTCACTGTTGGGTGGGTTTCTGAACTGCCCACAGCCCTCCTATGTGACACAGACCGAGTAGAAAAAAACGTGTCATTTTATCATGATTATTAGTGAGGACTTATAGGCCTATATGAAGATAGGTTGAAAAGTGGTCCTTTAATGATTACCGTCATTATGGTAATCTCACAATTAATATCGCACACACCATACCTGTAACTTTTATTATCCCTCTGATTATTCTAAAAAAAAAAAAAAAAAAAAATGATTTTTTTTTTTTTTTTTCAAAATTCTTCCAGGGGCCACAAGGGGGCGCTCCGCGGGCCACATGTGGCCCACGGGCCGCCATTTGAATATCCCTGCAGTAGGGCCTACAGTAAAGCGAGTGTTAAGTTCTACAACAAAATGGAATAAGTGTGTTAATTAATTTCACCATGTAAATAAATGGACCTCACACTGGATTTGATTGTGTATTTACAAATTATAGTCTTAAAAAAAATCCAAACTTACTTGCTACATATTAATGACTGAGGACCACCCGGACCAGGTAGACCACTATGTAAAAACAGTGCTGGACCCAGGCCTTGACAGCAGCCCCTTGTTTTGACGGAGTCTCATTTCAACACAGCAGGATATCCTCCGATATATCCCAGAGTTCCATTTGGGACAGGGGAACGTCGATCGTCTGCGAGGGGGAGAACAGCCTACCGAGACGCAGTCTCAAAATAAAAGAAAAAAGAAAAGGAAAAAGTGGAAGAGAAAAAAAACTAGACATTTACTCACTCTTGCAGAAAATGGCACCTTCCACTGGGACAGGAGGAGGTTTGGCCAGGGGTTCAGAAGCAGAACGCGGTGAACCGTGCAGCTTGTCAGCGGTAGCAGACAGTCAGTCAGATCCCCCCCTACCCCCCCCCCCCCCCCCCTCCCCATCTCCTCTTCGCTCTCAGCTGGGAACAGTGGGAGTTATGGGCTGTGATTACTGCCCGGGATCTAGCCGAGCCACTTCTCACTCACTCACTCACATACTATAGGAGCACTGTTGTTTTCACAAAGCCTCGCAACGTGACCGGAAACGCTCCGCAAAATGTGGGCTATGATTTGCTTTCATCAAAAATAAATACAAGAATTCTGATGTCTTTCTTCCAGTGATTGGCATATCGCGTTACTAGAATTTCCACATTATCTTCAAAGCTATAGAATACAGACACGCAGCTGGTAGGTAGCGTGTAAGTAAGAGTAAAATCACAAGGAGACGTGTGTTAATGTATTTCAACACACAAAAGAGGCCATCTATATTTGTCAGATATCAGATATCAAATATCCAATTTGCATCCATGTACAGGAAGCACTGGAGACAGTATTTACACAATAGCTGGCCTTCACCATCATTACCATAAAATCAGGTGTACACGCTACAGGAAACACTAACCCCCTGCCATCTTTTTTTCCTCTATTTTCCCAACACACAATTGAATAGATCATTCTTTTCCTTCAGGGCAATATTTCTAACGCTTTCTTTTCCATGTCTCTTTGTGACCCATCCCTTTGTCCTATTTGACAGGTAAAGAAGGAAAATGGTGTTGGTGTGTTGTGTTGTTTGTTTTTTCCACGTCTTCCTGGGGGCCAAGTTCCCTTTCTCGTTGTCCTCCGGGTCCTTGTGGAGGTCTCTGGTTCTCATCATACACTCGTATTTCAAATGAGCTAAAGTAAAGGAAAAGCATTATGTGATATTTGACATGGTGGGCAATTGACTTTGATAAGCAATCAGTGTCTGGTATATGTATTATGGAATCAGAGCAGATTCGCTCCCAAATGTAAAATTATCTTTTCATCATGAGGACTTCAGTGTGGTGAGCTACAAGTGAAAGAGGGGGGGGGGGGGCTTTCACTTGTAGCTCACCACACTGAAGTGCACCCTAATTCTCCAAACTGAGAAAGTGTCAACTTTTTTCCTACAGCTGTATCATCACTACTGCTCAACAAAGAGAAGATGGCTGAAATGAATGAGTCATTAATAACCCCCAGAAGCATCTCACTTCACCTTTCATCGATGCTGTGTGCCATGTGGCCATGTGAGTATTTATTTTTTGCATTATACAAGAGGGCTGGTTGTTAGAATGATACTATATCCTTATACTATATCATTACTATATCCTATCGTGTGAACTGAGTGGTGCAACTCACCCCCCACCACCACCACCTCTCTCTCTCTCTCTCTCTCTCTCTGGCACAACAGCGCCCCTACTGGTACTCATTACACTGGTGCTCATTAACGTCACATAGGTGAACACAGACATTGCTGTTCCTTGGACTGGTTGCACCACTCAAAAATCATATGTTTACCATGAGTTGATGTTAGTGTACAAGCTGGTACAGGACAATATGGGCGGGTTCTTTACAGTATCTGGAACGCATCGTCAAACCTGTATTTAAAGGTCACGTGATCTACCTGATTCTAATCACGCACAGCTCATTGGAGCTGAGCATGTTTCAGTCAATCAATTTTGCCCCGTATACAGTTCTGTTTTCCTCACATTTTCAAGCCTCGATGTTTGGAAGATGTAAGGTTTAGATCAGGCATGGTACAGTTGAGGCCCTACTGTGCTACACCCTGATGGTGCCAGTTCCTTTTCCCTGACCCCCCCCCCCCCCCCCTTATGACAGAGAGTGGATTTATGTGTATGTGGCTGCCCAGGAGACCCCACCACTGTACCCTCCCTGTAGAGGCTGTCACAGAGGCTGATGTATTCTTCTCCTCCACCCACTCTCCACCATCCAAACTTTATGATGGAAACTGATACAAACGCTGTGATAGGGTTTCGGGATAAATTATTCACGCTTCCAATGCTCTCTGCTGCTGTTTTGGCCCTGGTTCTTAGAGGACGTGCATTTTACAAATGGCCCTTTTTTTAGACCTCATCCTTTTAATTGATCGGCCTCATCCGTGGCGAAGACAATACATGTGTGATCCGGAGAGCGCGTGGTAAAAGTTCAGCGCAGTGGCAGCAGCGCTTAGCGTTCAGTGCGATCTGGCCTGGCCTGTGTGTGTGTGTGTGTGTGTGTTAGTGTATCTGTGTGTGTGTCTACTGTATGTGTGTATGTGGCGCTGGCGGGCTTTGCTGTGGGGCATTAGGTGCCTTAAGATTTACTGCCTGGTAAATTAAATGGCTGTCCACTGGATGCCGGGGCGGCACATCCATAGAGCAAACTGCCCTAATGTCTCTACCATCTGGTAGGATAGACCTTTAATTGAAAAGAATTTCTGGACCGAAGGGGAAGAGCTGGCCCAAGTCTCTCAGTCCCCCAAGAGAGAGAGGTAATGAAAAGAAAATAACTTCTCTCCTCTTTAGTGCCTATGGAAGCCATAAAGAATAACAGGACATGGTGATATAACAGACACACAGACGTTAGTGAGTGGGTGAATAACTTTCATATTACGGCCATACCATCTGCTAAGATGGTTTTGGAGGTAAGAAGCCAATTGGATTAAACGTTACGGCCACTTTGCTCTCTGCAGCTTTTTAGGACTACCTTGAGGTGGCAGTTCATAAAGCATTTCTTTTGTCAGATTTATTTAGACATGAAAGATGTGTTTTTCCTTTTTTCGGGTCCGTCGCACACCCGCTCTCTGTACTCCTACTCACTCGGAGAGTGGGATTTTTGTTAAAACAAACAGGAGGAGGGGATGGCAGACATAGAGGATAACTGATGAGTCTAGCAGGAGCAAAGGCAGAATAACGCTGCTTACCCCTAATGTGGCTAATGCCATAGGGATACATTGAGTTCCAGACATTGTGTGTGTGTGTGTGTGTGTGTATGTGTGTGCTGCGCATACGAGCATGCTAGTTTACCACAAATCGCACATGATGGAGGGGAATTGAAAGGGGCTATTTCACGAGTTAAAATAAATCGTGAATCTGATTGTTTGATGCCCTCTGGATTACAGTCTTTTTGCGGCGGGGATCACGGCTGGAGCGTGTGTCACAGCATCGGTATGCTCTTTCGCCGGGTGCATGCGGGCCGCTCTCCACGTGACAAATATTACCTTCCATGATGTGCCAACGTGTATGTCTACCGGCAGGGCAAACTGCTGAGCTGGCCCGTGCTGTGACAACTCTCCTGGCTCTGAGAGTATTCAGCGACGTGTGAAAATATATCATTTACATCCACTTAAACAAGAAACGTCTAGCAAAGTGCACTCTAAAAACCAATTGCGTGCTTACTGCCGAGTTCAAGTGACAAGCGCATACACTGGATGAGGTCATCGTCTAAATCATTTTAAGCACCCAAAGGACGCGCCCACGCCCAAGGTAAACAGATATAGATACCGAAGGTAAATAATAAAGAAAGTCAGATTTAGGCAGAATCAATGGTAGATACTGTACTACAGCAGATGAAATGAAAACACACTGTAATAATGATGATTTTCAACGAATATTTTTCCAAGCCTTAGCAGCAGTGCTGAAATTAGGGATAGCCGGCCCTCTCCCAGCACACATCCAAGGTCCGCTGTGTGTTTTGGCATTTGTCGTTCTTTGCAGGCATCAAAGCGGTGCGCATACACTTGTACACATGTTATGCCATGTGCAGACACAAGTACAGTACACTCACGCACACACGCTCGCGTGCACACACACACACACACACACACACACACACACACACACACACACACAGAAGCACACCATTTTTGGTGGTTGACCAATATTCCCAAACGGCCCAAGAAATTGTGTGCTTTTGAAAAGCAGGCTGGCCAGACAGACAGATGTGTACTAGATGTGTGTACACTGCCGCAGTCAAGGCCATTCATTGCATTGCACGTTGCACATAATACAATGAAAGACACAATGGATGGAACCACAGTGCATTTGACTCTCTGGCTTTAACCGTTATATCTCTTTGTCTCATTGTGCAACATAAACAAAAGCAGTAGCAAAAATATACATTCTTATGGATCACGATTATATGTATTATATATTGAGGAGCCACGTTCCTAGAAGTTCCACTGTAACTGGATATATCTCCAGCCACAAATAAGGAGTTGGACAAATTGCAAGCCCTATATTTCTTTGCAAAACACTTTCTTTCACAACAAATAAAATAACATTTTGACACATTTTGAATATTAACAAAATAAATAATAATAATAATAAGGGTAATAATAATAATAAGAAGAATGACCAAAAGAGGAGATATCAAAAGCAGAGGTATGCATGCCCAATCCAACCCTGGCTAAAAACAATAGATAATAGACTCCCTCTCTGTATTTCTGGGTGACAATTTGTCCCTCATTAGATCGGATGACACCACTTCAAAATATTGACACATCCACAGCATGATGCGTGTTATTCAGGAGTTCAATGTGCTGATGATGCACCTGACCTATGCCAGAAAATAGTCTTGCTGCGCTGAGCTAACTGTCACTGTTGGAGACAGAATTCAAACAAAGCTGCACCAAATTTAAATTATAATATAGTGAGATCATGCTAAGTTAAAACTACATTTAAAAAGCCATACATACCTGTTCATATTGCTAGGGGAGAATGGGGTACGGTAAGTCGAGCCATTGGGTAAGATGATCCACCACATGTTTCGAGGAATCCAAAAACAATATGCAGTATGCCGTACTAATTATAGGGTGATCTCAACGTTACAGCAGCCATGTGATGCTTTGGATCAGGGGTTGGGCAACTTTGACGATGGAGAGGGCCACTATATTTCCACACTCACTCTGATCTAAAAAAAAAATCTGGATTTCAATTCAAATATAGCAAAAATAGCTGATCAGCTATTTTTGCTATATTTGAATTGAAATCCTGATTTTTTCTTTTGCTATTTTTGAATATATTATACTCATACTTATATGTCAACTTTATGAATTTAAATGCAAATACATTGGACATAAAAAAGACCCATGCAATTGCCCATGTGCCGCCATGGACAATGGCCGCCAGTTGCCCATGTATGCTTTGGATCATCATAGTGAATGAACTAGAGCCTTGATCGTGTGGGGTTTGTTTCTATATGATTTTATTGAGCTCTTATATTACTTTCAAACTTTTGCCTCAATTATGGTTAAATGAACGATTATGTAGCCGATCGTCCAGGTCACAAAGCAGCATTCATTTTCCCAGCCTTAACCTTGATATAACAATTACCGGTATCTAGTAGCGCTATATAATTGTATGGTGATATCATGCATGACATCACATAGTGTTTATTCTAGTTATAACTCAAGGCTATAGATCAGATGTTTGGTCTGTCTGGCTGTGTACAATGTATTTGTTCATATTGTAGCTTTGAGTAACTGGGATTAAGGTAAATTGAACCTATATTAATGTAAATGTTGTAGACGGCATGGCTTTCTTATTAGATACATATAGTTTCTGAAGAAAGATAAAAGCTGTTTTGTTTTAGTGTTTCTTTTCTTTTTTGTACAAACTCTTAATCTATGAAGATTATAGTTTGGAACATACAGTAAGAGCTCCTTTGCATGATCAATTTAGTCCACACTAATGTATTTTCCAGTGATAATTTCTGAACTAGTTTTTTTGTTTCTAAGGGATGCAGAAGTTCTGTTTCATTATTTAATTGAAAGTTGTAATTTTATGGCACTAATAATGCAAATGCATTGTCTCCCAATATGTCATATTATTTATTTTTTCAGATAAATGTAACCAGTAAATTGAAATACTGTGTATTTATCAAATGTAGGATTATTATGCACATTTATATATCAAATTAAGGAATATTATATGTACAAGTAACATTAATATATACAGATTACATCAACTATCTAAATATATGTTATTCTATAAACAGAGTACATAATTATAGTCTATAATAGCTTTTTTATGTCAACAGCGTTACTAACAAGTTAGCTGACCAATGTATCCTATTTCAGGTCACATTTATTATTTAGAGAATGCAGATTGTTGTGGTTGGATTATTTGGCATTCTATTTTTGGCATAATAGTTGTATGCATCCCATTGACCTTGTTTGCACTATAATGTGTGACTTATCAGGTGGGCTAATTGGGTAATTAATTGGTATGTTGGCAGCCCAGGGAAGATTTAAACTCACACCGAAACCTCCCAATTATGTGTGTGAGGTAAAGTGGCCTCAGCCAAAGCCAATGAGAGCTGCCATTGCTCTTCTGTCCACGAGCTCTTAAACAAACACACCAATAGGAAACCTCTCTCTTCCCCAGCGCGCCTGACCTTTACTCCGTGTCGCAATCTATGCCCACAACATGCCTCCACCAGGCCAGGCCTATGTGTGTCCCAGCAGTAATCACTAACACCCCCACATACATTACATGGTCATGAACCTGGCCTGACCCCCCTCCACCAGCGCTCCCAGCTGATCTAGGAGACGTGATGGACAGATCCACGGGCACAGAGGAATGGTAAGGAAGCAAAAATAAACGACGCTGTGTTGCCGGATGACAGCGCGGGGCTTTGAATGGGGGGGTGGGAAAGTGAGAGGATGGGGGCAGAGAGAGGAAGAGAGAGAGAGAGAATAGCATTGCCAGGGGCCCTTCGGGGGCTAGCTAAGTCTGTGTTATGCCATGCCACGGGGCCAGCTGGCAGGGCCCAAAGCTGGCATGACAGAATGTGACAGAGGATACTGAGAGCGGGACTCGGGAAATCCCGACACAATAATGCTGATGGCAGGAGCTAAAGCCCAGATTTAATCACAGCCATCACCCACCTGCCAATAGAAAATTACACAACGGATATCAATGGCAGCCTCACCGTAGTGTTGAGCCCCCAGCAGAGTTACCAGGCCGGTCCCAGCTGTCAATCACTGCGCTTTAATGGCGGAGCTAAGTCAAGGCAGGGATCGCAGCTCACTATCCACACAATGGGCCTGCAGTCTGACCAACAAGCTCCATTACTATACAGGACAGATCTCAACATTAACCAAGAACCCGGAAGAGGCGTTCGCCCGATAACATGTTTTGGCAAGCTGCCCCCCCATGACATTTCAGAGATTCAGAATCTGCATAGGAGTGTAGTTGACGTTGGCATCAAACCCTCAATTACATTTTGGTTAACGCTGCAAATTAGTATGTTTTTGCCATGGCCGTCTTTGCTCTCCAAACCCCTGTGCACAGTAGCCTTGGACATCTGGCTTGGAGATGCACCGATTCAGCACAACAATAATAAGGGAGGACTCTTTCAAGTAGTATAAAATCATGTATACAAATGTACGATCAAATATCTTATTAATTGCAGATGTAGCTTGTTTAAGTGATATATTCATATGTGGATATTTCACTGGCCAGAAATCTTTGTTGTTTATCTACTTTTTTTTTCTCCTCTCAAAATGTCTAGTTTCATGTTTCAAATGTCAACTGCCAAGTTTTGACCAATTCATGAACTTGGAAAAACATTTGTCTGGTTCATCGAGGCTTACTCCCTGTGACTGCAACGTTGCCTTTTCTCTGTTTGGGGTTGGCTTCTTTTTTTCTTTATTTATTTTTTGTTGTTGCCAGAAATCAAATCAAGGAGAGTTTAGATTGTATGATGGTATTGTCAGTCTGCTGCAATGCACACTCCCTGATTTTAACCAGAGCCTTTTCAGTGTCTTGAGCAGGCCTCCGTTTCAATCATGCATAATCATTTACATGCACACAAATACAGACACACATGTGCGCGACACACACGCATGCATACGCAGTGCACACACACACACACACACACACACACACACACACACACACACACACACACACACACTCATCATGTTAGGAGACATTTCTTGGTCTTGACGGGTAACGGTCCTGTGGTTTGGATACCAATCAGTCTTAGAAAATGTTTACATTTCCACTGCACCACATGCTTTGACTTTCAGGTGCTCTTATATAGATTGTTATACCACAATTAAGTCCCATCATAATGCCGACAATTACACACACACGCACACACACACAGTCACACACACACACACACACACACACACACACACACTAATCAGTATCAGCATTTAGACATTTTCTCTTTGTGTCTTTGCTTTTATCATTGTTTTTCTCCCGATCGAGTTCAGTTTTGACATATTCTAATTAATTGTTCCAAGATACAGTATTAAAAGGCCCTGTTTTTTATTTGTTATGAAAATGCTTTTCATTTCGAAATATGAATACCAGGCTGTTTTCCGCCGGCTTTGCAACGTGCAACCCCATAGCACCCCTTTGATCATTTGTGAAGTGCATCATTGTTTAGTGGCCGCGCGTACCTCTGCCATACAGTCATACTGTACTGTAGATGTGAGTTCATCATACTCAATCAACCGAACATTGACTCATGCACGACCATAGGCTTGATTTCCATATCTCTTTCATGTTGGTTTGCCGGCGCATTGTGCGTGTGCACACGTGTGTTTATGCTTCTGTGTTGCAGTCCTGAGTATGACAGCTATCATATCTGATGTGGAGTGGTTGATTTCTGAAGGCTCTAGCGGCTTTTCATGTTGTAATAATAATAGCTTTGCCATTGTGGCAGGAGGAGACCTCTGTGCCCAGCGCTGCTCTCAGCCATGACTCCTGCAATATTTACATGTTTACGCTCACAATTTCCATCTGTTGTTTCTGGAACAATCAGCAGCAAGCTAGCAGGAGCCCGGAGAGAAACCGGGGGGGAGGAGGACTGGCCGTAAGACGTGCTCAACTTGGGTTTCATGATTGGGAGGCTGGGGCTGATTATGCTTAGCAAGGAGAAGGGTGGAGGGGAAGGGGAGAGGAGAGGAGGGGAGAGGACAAGCGGGCGGGTAGGAGGAGGAGTGGGTGGTTGATTTTCTTCTCTTCAAGACCCAGTGTGTTTCTAATGCGGGAGAGCGGGTATACTCCGGGAGGGGGTTGTACATGCATGGTACCCCTGAGAGAGGTGTTCCTCCAGGGTGAGATCAGTCAATGCAGGCCTGTAACCCCTCTCACCTCCATCTGACTGAACTCATTAATGGCTCTCGGATACGTTACAGAATCAATTTTGCAGTTCAAACGTAGTCGATAAGATATTGATGTTTTAATGCAATCGATTGCGATAGAAGGTTTACAAATACCCTTACATGCGAGGAAAAAAGGGGGGTTAGTGACAAGAAATTATTTGTCACGTATTGTAATTTGTGTTTTGAGTTTGTTTAAGTTTGAGATATCCCTTTACAGCATTGGACTATATGACAGAAGAGTGCCTAACATAGAAATGTTTTTTAAATATATATTTTTAATCAGATAGACGGATAAATTACAGAAACAGTACAATAGTTTACATTTCTCCCACAGGAACTCATAATGGTCACCTGAAGAAATGCTGACCTTGCAGTGTGATGATTGATGAGTGCAATTCAAACTATTAAAAGCTCAAAGCAATCAAAAGTTAATGTACTCTTACTACTTCACTGGCACAGTAGGCGACTCGGAATACATCCCTAAAGGGCAGACAATCAGAACATGTTCTATAATCTCTTCCGCATCAAAGGGCTTTTTCCATATGCGCTACCAAAAGATATGAATAAATAATCATTTAAACGTTAAAAGAAAATCTTTTTCTATCGAGAGGAAAAGCCCCCCCCCCCCCCTGAGGACGAGTATAGGAGCTTTAAAAAGGGAGTGTGATACTGATGACTGTGTGGATAGAGAGAGAAAGAAAGCAAAGAAACACAGGCAGGATGAAAGGGCACGCAGGTCCCTAGCGATGTGGCTGCAGACGTAGCGGGTTCCAGCGTCAGTCTGACCCAGCGTCGGGTTTCCCAGAGCCGGAAGTGGCGCGTTTCCCCTGGCGACAAGCTCTTCCTGCAAAATAAAGAAATCATTAGAAAGATGACAGCTGGGCTGGCCAGGGGGGGGCAGGCCTCACAGAGCTGCCACCCAGCATTAGGTAGCGGCGTTCTGCTAGCTAATAGTGCTGCTAGCATCAACTCCTGCATGGCGTAAACAACACCCGCATAAAACGGGTCTCTCAGCCGAAGTCAGTTCCAACTTGCAAGGTCATTTATTTTCCTCCTGATTTAATTCCCTGCTCTCCTTTCCTCTTGTCATGCTCCTTTCCTGTTTTGCTAATTATCACTATCTCACTTATTCTGATTTGATATTTGTCCTTATTGTGTGTACAGTACCTCACTCACCTTTACCTCTTAGGCCTGGGCTACATTGGAGTACCACACTCACCTTTACCTCTTAGGCCTGGGCTACATTGGAGTACCACACTCACCTTTACCTCTTAGGCCTGGGCTACACTGGAGTACCACACTCACCTTTACCTCTTAGGCCTGGGCTACACTGGGGACGGAATTGGCTGCCTGTCACTATAATAAATGGAACCAAGCTGCGGTGGGTGCGCAGGTTGTGTGTAAGCTCCGTGTGTGAATCTTGCTCTATTTTTCCGCGTGACCTCGGTGGTTACGCAGCCCTTCGCATTCCCTTCAAAATAAATAAATACGGAACTCTGCGCTTGACGGACGGATTATCGGTGCAGCCACCTACCTGTGTACGGTTCTGTTCCGTCCCCAGTGTAGCCACCAGGCCATTAGAACGGATGACACATAGAGGGGAGCTGATGGCAGTGGCCAAAACATTCTGATATATGGGGAGGGAACTGCCCGAACATACACTGCTCCCATGCTTGCGGTTATGTTTAGGTTAGGATATATGAACCCAGAATCATGTATAGCAGATCCAGGCCCAGGCTCGGCAAGTGTCCCCTGGCAATCGTGGCGTGCGTGTCACCCACTTTGGGCCCTCCTGGCAGTGCCGGAACGACATCCCAACGTCATCCTCAAGTATTTCCTCCACAAGCTGTCATTTACCTCCGTCTGCCAGACATATGTAGTAGAAGAGCCGGAGGACTTAAGGGTGCATTAAGAGAGCTCTTCCCAAAACCCATCAGTACTTGACCCCAGCTGAAATGATTACACTATAAGACAGACATTTCATAGTCGAGCCTGAACTTAAGGTCAGTCTCATCTTGTGCTTAAGAGTCTGTAGGGGATAAATAGATGGTGCCCTTGAACAGAGTTGTGCTCTTCTAGTCTTCTATTTAGTTGTTTCTTTAAGATAGCCTCGTTGATTTGGTTAGGTCATATCATGTCCATAAGATGTCTGTGTGAGAACCACGGTTGGCTAAAAGAAACGGAAAACAATTAGTAAAATAAGTAAAATACTGTCCTGTGTCTGCCATCATTGGCAATCACTATATGGAAAAGACACTGTCACCTACACCACTGTGTGTGTGTGTGTGTGTGTGTGTGTGTGTGTGTGTCGCTTGCGTGTGTTCATGGCCTCAGTGGCCGCCTCCAGGTGCCATGACTCTGTTGCCATGACAATTAGGAGTGATATAGGCTAACACCTGCTAGCGCTCACTCATGGAGATTAATGTGGCTTCTCAAAAAAGTCACACACACACACACACACACACACACACACACACACACACACACACACACACATAAACTTGGCACCCACACAAACACTACATGCATTAAAACGCACTAAAATGCACTCAAACCAAACCCCTGTCCCCTCTAATGGGTACTGATAAAAGACAGGCTCCATGTCTCACAAATGGGACTGACCGGCCAGATTGGGGTCAACTTCACTGCAACCATGTGGCACTGCATATAGACATAGCAGGCCAATGAATAGAAAGTAGAATGGAACGAATGGGACTGCGCTTCTCTGGACTTTGCTGCACTCGCTGCTCCGCTATGACAGAATGTTGGCTGCTACGCACAGTCATTATTATTTATTAGGGTTTCTTTTATATAGGAGCAAATTGCGTAAATTATTCGAGGTCACTGTGGCTGAGAGACCGACAGACATGAGAAGAGGTTGTTGGCTAATGGTGAAGTTTTTAAAATATGAAAAACAGTCACACACTCAACACACGCATGCATGCGCGCACACACGCGCGCACCAGTCCTGGAGCCACCTCACGATTTCATTCTCCGCCCTTCATTGTTCCTATACTGATGAGAGTAACTGTCAGAAGAGTGAGGTTACAAAGGGGAGGAAGTGAGAGAGTGACAGGCAGACAAACAGACAGGCCGACGGCTGGCAGTCATTGAGATGGACAGACTGACTGTTAGTAAATCAAGTATACAACAGCAATGACAAACGTCATCGAAAGACAGGCGGGCCTAAGCATTGTCCCAACGGCATGACAATTAAATCCCAAATGAGACAGGACAAGGAAGTTGATCTGAACAGCTTTGACTCTGTTGACATGCTATGGCTCATTTCCATGGCCATGACTGTGACAAAGCCCAGTGTTGCGGCTCTGGCTTATTTACACACTACACAAATTAGCCAGACAGTAGGGGACAGACATACGTTGATCTAATGGGAAGCTAGCCAGGAGTTGCATTCTGCTGCACAATCAGTTTTGGGGGGATTCCATCAGCCTTCACTGGCACAACTCTGCAAATGTAGTTTTACTCTGTAAAATTCACCCATTTCGCCTTTCACTTTTTAAAACATTTTAGCTGTTCACTGATAGCATAGCCATTAGTGCTGTGTGTTCAAAAGGCCCAAACATGGTAGAGCACAGGTTGTTTGATCTGCATGTGTATGGCAGACTCACTCCACAAGTGTTTTTCATTGGGACTGTGTATAGCCTGGAGCGTCTGCTAGCCTCCATGCCTGCCTGCCTCCCAGAGCAGTGACTGTAAAATCCATTTGGGACACTAAGCTCTTAATGATGAGGGGATGCAGCGGCAGGGCAGGTACCCCTGACTCCTCTCCTAAACCCTGGACTGCTCAAACTCCCAAAGACTCGGGGGTCCATCTGGGCCAAATCACTCAGAGCGTACTATTTATTTGGCCTATTAGTCTCTGAGATAATCAGACCCTGTGTTCCACCCCCCCCCGTTCTTTTTTTCTCCTGTTCCTAATAGCAATTGATATGCGCTATTAGAGGGTATTCACTGTGTAGTGTGCTCTCATGAAAGTAGTGGTCTGTTTACAGGAATCTAAATGATTGGGCTTTGGAAAGCATTGTCATCATGGTTAAGACCAGAGAAAGGATACAAGGCACTTAATAGCAACGAGGAAACAGATCTGCGGGCACGCTTCACCGGCGAGGCAGAATGTCGGCAGAACGGGCACCAATTACATAACTCCGACACGTAACAACTAAGTAAACCGTGGGGTGGCATGACATTTGTTAGTAGTGATCGTAATTCAAAGGAGAATGTCAGGATGTACATTAGCCTCTAATGACTTGAGGTCCTCAGTCAGACACAGTTGACCAGGCAGAGAATTCCCCGGGTTTACTGTGACACAGCTGCATGTCTTTTATAGGAAACGTATTTGAACTCAACACACAGTAAAACACCATCCAAAGCCACGGCGGCCAATGTTATTGAAACAAAAGAAAATCTAAAGACGTCAATCTTTCATTTGGGTCAGGGTGTGTGCTTGAGTGCTTCCCATCAACGCAAATCAAGCATTGTAAAAAAAATGATAATAATAGTAATACCAGTGATTTTCCATAAAGCACGGTTTCCTTGCGGACATCTCCAATGCCAGCTACGCTATTCTTTAATATGAACTGCATGGAGGATTTGAATCTGTTCATGATTATCAAGTGATACGTCGCTCAGTATTAAATCTGAACGGAGCTGTTGTCAGGACGCTGTCACGCTATATGCGCCGAGGCTGCCATCATAATGACACACAAACAACAATGAGGCCCTGCGTGTATTGTTGCTCGGGAAAAAGCCCCGCGGGACACATGCATGCACTCGCACTTATCCAAAAGTCCTCAAAAAACGTTTTTTTTTGTGCAATTGATCGGCCATGTCATTTTTGTAGATGTCAGAGGAGGAGGGCGGAGGGGAAGAGGGGGAGGAGGGGACAACAAAGCTCGGAGGTGTAAAAGTAACCTCGCGGGCACAAGCTGCATTGTTTGCCCTCTCAATACAAAGGGAGGGGTGAGAGAAGCCGAGGCTGGGAATCACCCTGAGGGGGTGAAGGGTGGAGAGGTGGAGGCACGCTAACGAACAAAGTACGGGTGACATCCTAGTGTCAGTGTCACCCATTTAGGGGACAGTGCAGCCATATCGGTGACAAAAAAGCCCACGGGCTATAGGGCTCTGTCAATGCTGCCATGATCCTTACAGGGAGGAAAATAGCCAACATCTCAACACAGGTCTTCAGTAGACAATGTGATTCTTATATAAGGCCCCTGTTATTGTACATGCTAAATGTTGCCTCTTTCACCAGGTGATGGATGTGCTTTTTGCTGGCGTGATTGTTCCTTAAATTGCATGCATGGATTTGACAGATGGATTACTGCAGTGCTGTCTGCCTGCATAGTACATATCCACAGCAATTTCTACTGTGGAAAGAGGGCAATGTTTCTACATTTTATAAACATATAGGTAATAAGAATACTTTGATACTTTCGAATGCCTTTTTTCACTGTGTTTGTGATTGTCCTCCAGAATTCTCTTATTCTCTGGCAATTTTATTATTTGTTTGAAATTAGACAAAGATAACTAATGGCTATAATGGGCACTCATTGTCTGACTCCTCGTGAAACAAAATGATGCTATACTCAATGTTTAAACCCCTTGTATCTGTTTAAATAATTTCCATGATCTGGCATTTTATTTTATAATGGAATGTAAGGTCATGGGTGGGATGGCCGACTAGGTTAATCTTGGTTAAGAGAGATCGTTTAGTAATCAGGTCACCAGAACACCTGCCGGCCCGCCCCGTAATACGTGTCAAAGTGTCCCTGAGCAAGACACTTGACCCCTAATGGCCCCCACAGTGCACTCATCATCATCACCTGGGTGAAGCTGAAACAGTATTCCCCCCACTAATTTATAACAAGGTCTACATAACTATATCTCTGCTGTTGGGAAGAAACCACCTAACTACAAAATGTAAAATTTTCAGGAAATTAAAAAAATATTTTTTTCCAGGAAATTAAGAATATATTTTGAAAGCAAAGCAGTACTGCCTCATAACATCAAAGTTGATGACTTTATATATTGTGAATTACTTTCATGAGAGGGGGAGAGGTGGTGGAGTTAGTTGCTTTAGCAGACAGTTTGAATTAAGTGGTTTTGTCCAGTGTTTTTTACTACTTTCCATTGGTTCAATATTTTTGAAACAACACACAGATGTAAAGGGTGTTCAATAGCACTGATTTATAAATAAATTATATATATATATATATATATATATATATCAAAAACCTAAAAAATAAAGTTAGGAGGTTTCCTCCCGACAGCAACGAATATAAATAAATTGTATGAGCAATGTTAGTATAGCACAATATCTTCATCAAACATTTATTTTGGACTTGGTTTCTACTCACATTAATGCAAAACTATCATATCATATATATGTGAACTGTGGATGTTTGTAATTTTGATTTACAACCTATGCTACGGTGACCAGCTGGTATACCGAGCACCACTATGAGTCTGATTTGAAGATGTCTTCTTTGGTCTAGTGCAGTGGTGGAAAGTAACTAAGTACATTTACTTAAGTACTGTACTTAAATACAATTTTGAGATATTAGTACTTTACTTTTACTTTTACTCCAATTCTACTTAATTACATTTTGGATCAAAATATTGTACATTCACTGTATTTATTTGACAACTTTAGTTACTAGTTACTTTGTAGATTTCGATTATTATTACAAAACATACATTAACCACTTGACGTATGAGGTGAAACTGAACGGTCCAGTAGAGCCTCCATCCTACTCCTCCTGCTGGTAGGTGCCACCCCAGCCCTTAAGCACGTGCAGTGACAAATATCACCCGGGCCTTCCCCCTCGGCTTCCCTCCCCCAATCACCGGCCAATTGTGTTCGTAGTATAGACGCTCGACACAGCCGGACGCACCGCGGTGGTGGGCAGGTACTTTACCACTGCACCACCCGAGCGTCTCTCAGTTAGTTTGAGTTCTCTGTGTGGAGCACAACAAAAGACGGCTGCCAGGCATTGGCTACCAACCAACAATCAGACATCACTCACTGCAATAGTCCAAATACTACTAGCTATGTGTTCTCTCTCTTGCATGCATTCATGCATGATGCTGCAGCATTTACTGTATGCTGCTGTGGTATAGGCCATTTCCGTTTACTGGAAATAAATGTAAACAGTGAGGCGCATCGCTGCATTCCAGACAAATCAACATGCTTAAGTCATTGACGTAAACGATTACATCGATGCATCACTCTACAGCCCTTGTCCAGATCGACTGTTTATGCAAAGTGTAAAAATGATATGCACATTGAAAAAGGAAAAAATATCCTGTGCAAAAGTCTGACCCCTGAGCAATATTTGGAGGCAATTGATTGTTTGCAGTCTATATACTTAGTACGATAGGATTCGATAGATGACCAGAGAGGAGTCCTGTGTGTTCTGCGTTTGTCTCAGGTGCGAGTCTGTTCTGTCCTGTCATGCACTGCAGGCTGCATGCCTCCCTCACAGCACTGCGGTGGTCGAGTCTTTACCAATGACGAAGGGGGCCCTTGGGTAATGGATCCATTTAGCAGTAATATTCCTTAATGGAAAGAGCCAAATTACAAGCCAAAATCACTGCAAACGTCACAATGGATTAAATGGAGATGGGGAGAATAAAGGTATTCGTATATATTTTCCATATGATGAGTGAGTGGGACGTGCGCGGCTTACCAGGTTATAATGTCTGGACATGGCTTTGGAGAGATGGCGAGAGAAATGCTTTGTCACTTTAGATTTCACAGAGCCAGCGTGAGCTGCAAGTGGGCTGGTTTTGATTTCAACCCCACCCCCCCTCCCCCCAAAATAAATAAATAAAAATAAAAACAATAAAAATAAAAAACCAAAAAACTAAACATTTGTTTTGCGGTTTATTGTATTTTTATATACATGGCAGTGAGACGATTCACAAATTCAATACAGAATACGGTGAGATGCAGCTGTTGTAATCACGGATACCCAATAAAGTCTTTCTTTGAGAGGGCCAGAGGGGATTTGATTATTGTTCATTTTGATTATTTCAGTCACAATGTTTTGATTAAGCTCCTTGGATTAGAATACAGTGCTACCTCATGCATTTATTTTTATAATTAGTTTTGAGTGGTGCAGCTGCTCCAATCCACAGCTTTGTGTGTAAATCTGTCTGTCATCATTGTGATGAAAGGTACCGCTCACTTCACACGAGTGTTATTTTTTCTCTTTCTTTCACTTTCTTAACTCTAAAGGATGTGTCTCAGCAAAAAAATAAAAGAAGAAGAAAAAAAAGAGGAAGAAGATGTTGTATTTTTAGTCCAGTAATTAAAGTAAAAAAAAGACCTCTCAGGTTGGACGAAATTGCTTTATTTAGTTTCTCAACTGACACAGGACATTAGGTCTACTAGCCAGGATTAAAAAAATCTACCCTAATCTGCTCACTGCAAATACCCTAAATTTGCCTTAATCCAAGATGTCACCATTGTACCAAGTAATATTTTCTAAATTTCATTATGCTTTTAGTAGAATGTGACGTGTCAAACTAGGGGGTTTTCATGATTCTGAATCCATTCAAAGCATTATTTTTGCATGAAAAACACTCCTTGGACTAAATTTGACCATAGCTACTTGTCCCCAAAATGTGCTGACCTCATCACATTTGTGATGACAGCTATGGACGTTTTTAGCCCAAGGAGTGTTTAGATTTTCTATCCTGGCTAGTAGACCTAATGTCCTGTCAGAATCAGTTGAGAAACAAAATAAAGCAATTTTGTCCAACCTCTGCCATTTAATTAATGGACAATTTAGTTTTTGTTGTTGCTCTGTAGATCAGTTCTGGAAACATTCCTCAGAAGCACAGAGAACTGGATGGTATATAAATGTATAATGGAACGTGCTCGCACAGGATAACCCCCCTGTGTCACTGCACACTGCAGACAAGGCTTGCATTTAAAAGTGAATGCAAATGTCCTGGTCTATAATTAGTGGCAGCCAGGGCAGGCTAAGGGGCAGGTACAGGGAAACGAGGCCACGGGGGGACTGTTGATTGTGACTGGAGGCCTGAGATTGTCAGTCATCACCAGTCGCTGTGCCCCAGTCGCTGCTGTTGGTTGGTCCCGTTGGCTGCTAAAATTGAATCTCAAGTTGTGTCCTATTTTGGTTGGAGGAACAGGTGATGTGCTTGGCCTGCCATGTTCCCTTGCCTGCTTAGCACCCCCACGGGGCTGTTGGTGAATGCAGCCACAACATACATAGTTTTCCAAGAAAAGGAACAAGGCAGAGAAGGGGCTCTGTCCTCAACAAGAGGGGATCTATGTGTGATTGGCTTACAGGCTGAATTCTGTATAGCATGGTCCTGCTTAGCAAAGGGAAAATGTCACGTTTCCCATGGACATCAGCATAAAAGACATATTTCTCTGTGTTTTGTGTTTGCTGAAATAAATCCATTTTGGACAGCGGACAGCAATCAGTCCAGCACTGTTTAATTTGCAGTCAGCTTGCATATAGCGTAGAGCTGTCTGTCTCGCTTTGTTGGCTTTTGTTGACAAACGCTTGACTGACTTGAAAATACCGCTCAAATTAGGCAAATCCTTTCATTCCTCGCGCACTCAATTCAGATTCTAACACACAGGCTAGACTTATATTATGATGATATAGAATACCACTGCAACAAACAGGATACTGTAAATAACATACTATTAAACGTATTATTTATTGCTCATGTTTCTAGGTGGTTTCTAGTGACACAGAGTATAGTATAGTTGTGACAGCACACCTGGATCTGTGTGTTTTGCACCTGTCCTTCTGCCTCTCACCAGAACACTATTTACATGCATGTCAAATCCTATTCAAATAACACTTGTCTAAACAGGGGAGCCTATCAAAACAGACACCCTCAACTGACTCGTGATTACGCTTCAGTTTGTATGCTTTCTCTGCGGGTACAATAATGGCATTATTAAAATTTAGACCACAGTAAAAAATGACTGATTATATCTGTGAAACGTGTGCTTAATACATAGAAGCTTTTTGTGATTCCTTTTGGAACTATCCCTAGACAACCACAAACACATACCTTTCTTTGTACTCACAATCGGGGTCTGGACAGTGGGGGGGATTTGCACCATGTCAAAATCTTTCCTACAATTTTACAATTATCTTCCACTTTGGTGATAATGGGGAGAGCAATAGATATACACAGGCAAATTACAGCCCATTCTGGGATGCTTAGAATAATTAAATAACACAGAGAGATGGGCGAGAATCAAACGAGAGAGGCAGAGAGGTTACGAGAGCAAAGCCCAAACCATCACAACCCTGTGTTCTTTTGATAAGATGATAGGTGTTACTCTCAAATCTAAAATGTGTGGTGTAAATTAAACAAAGGAACACTTAAAACCGTGATGCTGATCATTTCATTGACACTCTGGCCATCTGCTGTGATAAAGCGCCAATAGAACGGGCTGCTGTGCCATGTGAAAGTGATCATGTCTTTATGGCTCCCATCACTGCCCTTTACAGATCTGTTTCCCAGAGGTATTTGACGGCGAGAGCCAGGGCAGGAGGAAGCGTGAGTCTGTAGCCCCCCGTGTTAACAATGGCTCTCCTCAGACCCCAGCCCAGCTCCAGCCAGTCATGAAACGCCACAGAGATGTCATTGACCCCGAGGTTAACTCTCCTCAGGTAAGCCTGGGAGATAATGGACAAAGAGCAGCTCTTTTACAGGTGGAGTGACACGGCATATCCGCGCCGCGCACGGCTCCTCTCGCATTGACAGATTTTCTAATTCACTGCAGATTCCCATAAAACTGGGTGGCCAGGGGCCGGGGGCCCGGCCCAACAGAGGGCCCATTCATGCTGGGTGGGATAGGGGGCCTGGCCAAATTAACCTGGATTAATTTAAAGGAGCAAAGGGTCCTTAACATCCGAATAAAATGAAGATCAATAAATTAAATGTCCGGGTCATGATGTCAAGTTGCGGCGATGATCGACTGACGTGGGAAGCTGGGCTCTTTGGCTGAGAGAGCAAGAGAGACACAGAAAAGGAGAGAGAGAGGGAGCAAGATCCTTAATTACTTTATTCCAAGGAAGTGAAGTGCTTCCATGCGTCTCTCTTTACATGCTAGAGCTGCGCTCCTATAAACACAGCCATGTCAGAAAAGAATGCTCATTACTTCTCTCATTTGGCTCTGGGATTAGTTACTTCCACTGCGCAGTTGTCATAGCAACCGGTCATAGATTTTCGACCTTGTTTGCATTGCACAGTAAGAATTATTACCGAAATGCCTGATTTATCCTTTTGTTTCTCTGAATTTTCTGAACCCCACCACCTCAGCTACGCGGCAACATCAAGCAATGTGTTCCCCGTTCTGTTCCATTCTACCTCCAATACTTTTCTGCAATGACGATTGTTTTTTTAGATAAGAAAGACTAACCAAACCTTTTAAATTCAGGTAAAATAATCTGGGCCTGGGGGCCTTGAGAGCAGACACCATGGGGAAAAGGTGTGTAGCAAAGTAAACAGTCAATCATGGGTAATGCGGCGAGGCAGGTGGACCTAAACCTGAAGCACGTCACCTGTCATTCACTACATGATCAATTATCCAGTGAGGGCAGGCTTGTAAGGAGGCCATCTCATCATGCAGCCATTAATATCTAAACAGTGTCTGCCTGGAGATGACATATAGGACAATGGAAAGAGAGCCAAAGAAATGACCAAGTGGCTCAAGCCCAAGCTGTTAGCAGATTAAAGGGACTTAAAGACACAGGGAGTCTTTCTCTCCATTGAACAAAGGCCAGTTGGGTAATATAGGGATTTCTTAAAGTCATTTGAAGAGCAGCATGGGCCTCGTTAAAAACGCCATTGACAATGATGAGAGGTTTAATGTTTGTTTTTAGTTCAATGTGGCACAGTGGCACAGATCGCTTTACAGTTTCTGCATGCTCATAATATCATATGTTTACATTAGATGATAACCTATGAGGCACCTTAAGCACTAGGACAGCAGTACAAAACTGTTTCTCTTCACTTCTTGTATCTATATATATACATTTGAAAACCAGGCACCTAACACACCCATATATGTCCAGTCCCCCGGAACTAACACACTGTTGCTAAACTGTGTGACAGATATAACAAGCCAAGTCCACGCAAACAACGCCAGGCCCACAACGCTACCTTACAAACACCAAAACTAAAACACCACAACTCGCTCACAAAAAGCGGCCCTGGCTTTTCTTCTGACCTCAGACTCAGTCTTTCCATTGGCTCCGACGACAACATGTGCCCACCCGAGTTTCTGCACAACACACACACCATCCGATGCACCACCCGGCAATTACACACTACACACACACACACACACACACACACACACACACACACACACACACACACACACACACACACACACACACACACACACACACACACACACACACACACACAAGTGTGACACTACTGTGCTTTCCTATGACACGGTGAAGACCAGCACGTCCTCACTGAAGAAACACTTAACCATTTTTCTTTCTCTCCGCTGTGTCGGAGAGTCGGAGACTATGAAGCGGGGGGACGCTCCAATTATGAGCCTCCTATTCATGTCATGGTGAAAACTATAAGCAATAACCATCGGGCGGCGAAGTTCTAGTACAGTACATGTGTTGTTTATACTATACAGTACTGTACTGTGTATACCTTGTATCATATACTTTTTATTAGTAATATATATTTTTTAATTACTATTACTTATGCTGCTACAATGAGCGAAACTAAAATAAATGTTACTCTTATAAGAAGACAATGAAAGACAACCTTTGGACCTTGACCTTCCGTGGCATTAAGTTGGTGAGGCTGTACCAAAATGCATGTGACACTGGAACCGGAAGTGGACAAATGACTCGCATGTCCCCTCTCTACCCTCGGCTGCGGCGAGGCAGACGTCTGTGACGGGCAGCCAAATGAAATATCAGACCTGTCGCCGAGACGGCCCGCGCAAATATGCCAACAGAATACTTCCTCAGATTAGCAGTGCTGTTTACACAGTCCCCTGGTAATCTGGGCCACAGGGGACATACCTGTGCTGTGTCAGAGGCCTAGCTAAAGTTACACAGTCGGGGGCCGACCAGCCACAACGGAACGGCCCGCGCTAGAATATGATCCAGAGGGTCCGGGGGGACTGGCCCGGCTCCAGAGGGGTTGGCAATGGGTACAACTGGCCCTGTCTCCTCATGCCAGATGAAGGGAGGGTGTGGAGGGGGACTGGGTCCCGGCTGCCACCTCCATATCCTTCCTTCCTGCCCCTCATTTGAGTTTTTTAGTTTTTTTTTAAATTGCTTTCATATCAGGTATGCCTCAGAATTGTGTGGACACTAATCTGCGCACACTAAGTGTACTTATACAAACATACACACTATGAATATGTATACAAAAACATGTACAAATATACACACACACACACACAGGCTAACTCGCGCGCACGTCCAGAGAGGAAGCTTTCGGTCAGGTAAAAGCATGGCGACCGTGCCTTATAGTCCAGGACAATGAGAGCACACAGATGGGGATATACTGGTGTTATTGTGTTCTAGCAGGAGGGGGTTTTAATGGAGCCTAGAGCCGATGGAAACATAATGGGAGGTAATCACATGATGAATCATCAGCCAATCAGCAGGCTGATGTAGGAAAGATTTAGTTGGCAGTGCATCCTCTAATATTATAGTATAAAGACTGGTTTCAACACAGTATATTTTTATTTAACTTTGAAGGTGCAAAACATTACTTATTTATTATTATTATTATTACTTTTTATGTGTATGTTTGTAGTTGTAGTACAAACCCAATCATTTGCATTAAAATATATACACCTATATAGCTACATGAATTGGATTAAGAAAAGGGCAGACCGGATGTTACATCAGGTAATCAAATATTACACCTCTGTGTGTGTGTGCGTGCGTGTGTGCGTGCTTGCGTGCGTGCATGCTTGCATGCGTGCGTGCTTGCTTGCGCATGCGTGCGTGCGTGCGCATCTCCCAGGTGTCTGTCTCTCTGTTCAGCTGCTTCTCTCCACACACAGATGCCTGAGGACAAAAGCCAAGGATGCTCACCACCTGTCCATACAAACACACGCGCACGCGCACACACACACACACACACACACACACACACACACACACACACACACACACACACACACACACACACACACACACACACACACACACACACAGAGACACTTATTACACCAGTATAGAATCAGAACTTTCTTTTTTTGTTGAGAAGTACCTGTAGACTGTAGAGTACCATTTGGAGTTGATAAAAGAGACAGGACCCCATCTGCTACTCATTCGGGATGTAAACATTATAATCACTTTATGAAGAGTTATGGTTTGTAGCCACAATACAATGGAGTATAAGATCTAGGCAGGTTTCCCATCTCTCTCTCTCTCTCTCTCTCTTCCCTCCCCTCCCCACAATAGCACCTGAGCTCTGGTAGATGACATAGCATTTTTTTTTAATTTTTTGAACAGTGCCTTACCACTCCAACACGCAGCTCGCTCTGTCTGTCTGTCTGTCTGTCTGTCTGTCTGTCTGTCTGTCTGTCTGTCTGTCTGTCTGTCTGTCTGTCTGTCTGTCTGTCTGTCTGTCTGTCTGTCTGTCTGTCTGTCTGTCTGTCTGTCTGTCTGTCTGTCTGTCTGTCTGTCTGTCTGTTTCAGCACGGACAGCTGCAGTAGCGCTATGTGACCTGGGGTGGCGCTGTTGGGTGGCACACACACCCATTGCCCACTGCAGCAGTATTGTACGACAGTCATGTACGTATAGTTGCACTGCTCAGTTCACACAGGTGTGTTGTTTTTTTAAATCTTTTACATTTCTTTGTGTTTTCCTTTATTGAGCCATCACTCCATCATCCATGATCCATCTATCCCTTCATCCACCCATGCCCATCCAGCATTTCTGTCAACTTATCCATCCACCCATCCGATCATCCATCCACCCATATGTCCATCCAGCATTCCACTCATCCATCCATCCATCCATCCATCCATCAAGCATTGGGTACCAATAGTACAAAGGCTGTCTTTATTACTCTAAGGTTCAGACTGAGAGTTCACTTTTCACAGGCTTATCAAGATCTGCTGCAAGTGTGCTGAGAACCCAATCATGCAACGTAAAAAAAGAAGAAGAAGAAAACACCCCTGGGGTTTCACACTAGCCACTGTCTCGCAACACGCTCTTTATCTACAATATATACAGCTGTGACGTGCACTGAATTTAAAAGAGACTGGCAAACACCAGAGGTCTCAGGTCACATGTGGCTTTTTCATAATTCATGTGGAAAGTTGCAATTGTGAACACAGACGTTGTGCAACAGTGGAAGCCACAAGCTGGGTCAGACTGCTGTAGAGCGACAATGAGAGGACAGATGAGAGATAAACAATGATACTCTTTAATGATGATGATGCTATTAGCCGCCTACTCCCACCCCCTTTTCCTCCCTTTAGTAATTGGAAAGCAGCTACAGGGTGTACTTGGTGAGCTAGCGAGGTGACGAGGATGATTCTGGAGTAAATCACTTGTGGAAAGGTGAAATGTGGCCAGCACGAGTCGGCCTAATCCATGCCAGACATGTGCAGAACACCAGAGCAGCAGGTGCAAACAATTGAAGCAGCTGTCAGTGAGCTGCCGTGATCTCTTTTGATATCTTAATTGTTAGTCGATCCAAGAGCAATTTTGGCAACATTGCTGTCAGCCCCAGGACCTGCCCCACTCAGCTCCCATCTGTCAGGCCTCACGGGGGTCTGGCGTTGCTCTCCCTCCCCGACCGAGGGCCCATGTCTCTGGGATGCGAGTCCTGCCCGTCCAGCCTCTCTGAGGGAAATTGGGCCTGATTGCTGCCATTTCCGCCCACTCTGGTGGGTTCGGTCGGGGGTTGGTGGTGGTGATGGTGGGGGTGGAGGCTATTGCTGATAATTGCCACGTTTCAAAACTACTGGAATCTGTCGGCCTCCCATCGAACCCCCGTCCAGCCCTGCACCGACCCCCTTGTCGGTTCAGTGTTCCCAAACAGAGTGATTAGCATAAGAGCAGAACGTGTGTCAGTCTAGATTCAGCTCTGGTAGTTGAGTCTCTCCAGACACTCTGCCATGGAGCAGTTAGGACATGGGGGGGGATCAGGAACTACACGACCCGAGGTCCACAGACAGGAGACCAAGCAATCAGTCAGTAAATAGCGCCGCACGGAACACAGCCTTTCAACATTAGCCACAGGCCACCAAAAGCACTTCAGCTAAAACATTAGTGTTTCTTTGACTCAGTGAAACAAATGGTAACAGCTATAGGGGAGCAGCCCTCAGAGGCACCGGAGCCAATACTGTGTAAACAAAACATGGACGGACAATACGGCACAGCCACGCACGTCGTACATACCTAGCTTACTGTATACTATACCTCCACACACACACACACACACACACACACACACACACACACACACACACACACACACACACAACAATTTACAATTTACAATTTACAATTTAGGCATTTAGCAGACGCTCTTAATCCAGAGCGACTTACATTTAGGCAGAACAAAAGCATGGGAATACATCACATAAAAGCATTTATCATGAAACATGCGTAAGCTAAGAAGGTAACAGCGGAATATCTATATGACTATACATACTCAACTATACATACACTATACATAATAAACTATACATATTCACTACTATGCTATACATATGTACTATGGCGTGCTATGACTATATACAATACAATTATAGTGCTGTCTACATAACATGCTATAAGTCTGTGTCAAATGCTATCTAAGCCAACATAAATGCTATCGAAGGGGTTAGGGTAAGTGCTATGGGCCATGATGGAGTCTGAAAAGGTGGGTTTTCAGGCTACGGCGGAAGATTGGGAGTGATGCTGCAGTTCTGACTGCAATGGGAAGTGCATTCCACAGTTTTGGAGCCAGAAGGGAGAAGAGTTTGGGACGTGTGGAGCGTTGTCCCGGCGTTTTTAGTGAGGGCACTTCCAGTTTCCCTGCGCACACAAGCACACACACAAGCACGTTTACTACACAGAGTCATGCATTCACAGACAGCACCCAGGCGTCATTATAAAGAGATAACTCGTGGTGCGGTGAAGCCGGTGACAGTGAGTGACCTGGCTCTATCCATGCTATATGAGGTGAGGCTTGACTCTGGGCCCCGCCTGACCCTCCTTGGTGATTTATTGTGGCCCCTGCAAGCCTGCGCTATTTGAGGACCCGGCGAGGAATGAAAGTGGTAACGGTGGGTGTCAGGAGGGGCTGGGAGGGTGGGGTGGGGTGCGGGGGGGGGGGGCTTGAAGGTGGGTGCTGAGGGGAGAGTTATGAGTTTTCTCAGCTGAGCGCTGGGCTTTAGGTTTCTGACATTGTTTTGATCCGCGAAGGCAAGGAGGAAAGCAGGAGGGGAAAAGAAAGGGGTGGTGGATGTGGGGCGGGGGCAGGAGTACAAGAAGAAGGGAGTTGGGGGGGGTTGGGGGACGGGGGGGCTCAGGAGTATGACTTGAACTCCACAGCTGAACCACTGACCCCGACCATCCATCAGTGTAGGGGAGTGACAGGTCAGGGGCACGGGTATGTGACTGGAGGGGGGGGGGGGGGGGGGGGGGGGCTGGAGCACAGAGGGCTGCAGGGGGACTGGGTGGCTATAAGGGGGCTTTGGGACATGGGAGGGGCCGGGGACAAGGAAGGGGAGAGAGGGTGGTGCACTGTAGAAGGATGGAATGAGATAATGGAGCTGGGAGGGAGGGGTGTCTGTCTGAGACCGGGGGCGACAATGAAGGTGCGTGCGTGTGTGTGTGTGTGTGTGTGTGTGTGCGCATGCATGCGTGCATGTTAACACAATGCTGAACCCCCTCCAACTGTACATACTTCCCCCGTTTCTTTCGGATAACTTTTGACACTTTGGCAATTTAAATGTACATTTTCTCATGCCATTTTATGTTTGTGCATGCGTGCATGCGTGCATGCGCTTTGTGTGTGTGCGCGTGTGTGCGTGTGCCTGTTACTTGTACTTTTTTGTCTGCGTGTGTGCGTGCGTGTGCGTATGTTTGTGCGCGCGCCCATGCCTGCTACTTCTTGTACTTTTTTGTGTAAAGCTTGTGCGAAAAACTATTCGAACAATGCGCAAAAAAAAAAGAACATCACTGACAACTGAATTTCAAGTTACGCTCACTACCCTTCCACATTATGCTACTATATTGTTACCCCTTTTGAGAGATTAGGCAGAACTCTGCTGATAACCGACAGAGAAGGAGTGAACCCTCCCCCATAAAGGCTCACGCTGCCAGCCTCTTTCAGCTGTTGCCCAAACCTCACTGTCACTGACACTCCCGTGAACGGCCAATGGCTAGAGTGGATCTCAGCATCCCTCCACAGAGGGGCACTGGCCCCCTGCCAGACAGACAGACAGCCCCGAGCCGGGGGCCCCCCTCGCCCTGAAAGACTGGAGTGACTCTAATGGTTAACTCTGAATCGAGACATGAGGAAGAGACATTGCGGAGAGGATCGTTTTAATATGATCCAGTTTGGAACTCCATAACCCATATTCCGATTTCATTAGGGGCCAAAGGCGGTGCCTTACGCCTGAAGCATTAGCAGTTATAGGGGTGACTGTGTTCGTCTGCTTCACACTCTGTAAAAGACCATCAGAGCTATGGAGACTGTGAGAGAGGGGAGAGAAAGGAGGAAAGAAAGAAACGGAGGGATAGAGTGAGAGAGAAAGACAAAGAGAACAGAGAGAGAGAGAGACACACATAACAACTGACAACGAAAAGAACCGAGAGACCGAGAGAGGAGTTCGCCGTCGCCCTCGCAGTTGGACAATGGCAGTGCAGGGTGGACAAATCCATGAGCAAGCGAAACCACTGTTTTAAATAGCAGGTATCTGGTGTCAGTGTGCCCTGAGAGAGAGGCCCTCTCCATCAATATGTTCCTTTGCCCTTGTCTGCTCCTGATATCTTTATCTTGTCAGAGACTCAGGAGCTCTCCTGCATGTTCCACCTCAATGGCTTCCGAATGCGCTCATTCTGTCAGATGGATCAGTGCTGGTCTGCTATGCTACAGGCCTGGATGGCCGTGTGTGTGTGTGTGTGTGTGTGTGTGTGTGTGTGTGTGTGTGTGTGTGTGTGTGTGTGTGTGTGTGTGTGTGCGTGTGCGTGTGCGTGTGCGTGTGCGTGTGCGTGTGCGTGTGCGTGTGCGTGTGCGTGCGCGTGCGCGTGCGCGTGCGCGTGTGCGTGTGCGTGCGTGTGCGTGTGCGTGTGTGTGAGCTGAAGCCAGTCTTATGTCAACCTGTATTCTACTGGGGGGCTCAGTCATTACATAGATGCCAATGGAGAGGCCTTTACAGTGTAATTAGACCATTACAGATAGCTGGAGGAATGGCAGACCCCCTTTCTGAATAATAAGATGTTCATCTCACTTTTTGATGCTCTCTACGTGGGCTGTGCATTTCTCATTCAGAAAAAAGAAAATATTATTTTACAGACATATCTGGTGCTGAATTACAGAACGATCCTTGTATTATAACCTAAACATTTTACATTTATGATGACTGTAGTGATTTGTGAGATTAAAACAAATAATACTGTACATACGTAGGCTACAATCTGCATGTTAGTTATTATAGCGTGGAATTTATGTCAGAAAATTTACTTTGTGACCGATCCATGCTACATATTTCAATTACAATCACATGCGGTGTACCTGTTTCCTGTCAATAAATCAGCACTGTTGAAGTTTAGGTGAGATTGCGTTATGCCTAATCTCTGTCGTACAACAATGCCGTGAGCCGAAAATGTGTCGATCTACAAGCTCACAATGCGTCGCGAATGTGGCGAGTTGTGAGCTTCTAGATCTGCTATTTTCGGCGCACGACACCGCCGTACGATAAAGTGTCAACCGGGCTTAAAAGTCCAGCGACGAGGAGGAGGAAGCTAGCAAGGTTCTTTCCTGTAATTTCGAGCTTACTGCAGGGCCTGAGATGAAAATGGGAACACGGTTTGGGGGAGAAATGACAGATGCGGCTCGGGAGGGCCATTGAAGAGGTCATATGTCATCACGGGGTCGCACACGCCCTTTGAGAGGGGCGACCGAGGGGGGGGGGGGGGGGGGTAGGCGGGTGAGGGGGGATAGACTTCCCACACTACCTGTAGAGCAGGAGACAGCAACAGGGCCTGCAGGGAACACTGCTGACTCCCTGACCTACCTCCCTGACCTACCTCCCTGTATACCTGCCTGACCGACCTGTCTGTCTGTCTGTCTGTCTGTCTGTCTGTCTGTCTGTCTGTCTGTTTTGCCCATCCTGAATGTATACTTGCTATTTTTTGGTGGATACACTTTGCACCTGAGCCGTGGTCTACACGCTCAGTTTTACTATCGGTCGGAATTGAACGTCTTGTTACAGTCCGTTTATCAAATGTTGCACTCATAAATCACCATCCACATCAGTGCTAGGTTTCTCTGCTTGGTATGTCCTGCTGCCGTTGTTAGGATATCTGTCGGACTGGCGCCTGTTTCAAAGCGCTATATTTCATAGCTCTCTCTCCCTCCCTCCCTCTCTCTCTCCCTTTCTCTCTCTCTCTCTCTCTCTGTATCACCCTTTCTCTTTTAGTCTCTTTTAACTCTGTGAACTGTGCTGCTGAACTCTATTCCCTTGACGTGCGTGCGTATGTGCATGCGTGCGTGTACGACGTGTGTGAGAAGGAGAGAGAGAGAGAGAGAGAGAGTGAGTGGGACCGGGGACTTAGTCTGTGCGATTTTAATAGCTGTCAGTTACCTGCTCACATATGATATCCCTCCAGCCTGCCTGGGCAGATGGCTATCACTTTCCAGTTGTGAAAATCAAGCTTATACAAACATAGGGCTTGGTAAGACTGGGACGCGCTGGACCAAGTAGAGTATCCCTCTGATAGATAGCATGGGGATGCTGTGTGTGTGTGTGTGTGTGTGTGTGTGTGTGCGTGTGTGTGTGTGTGTGTGTGTGTGTGTGTGTGTGTGTGTGTGTGTGTGTGTGTGTGTGTGTGTGTGTGTGTGTGTGTGTGTGTGTGTGTGTGTGTGTGTGAGAGAGAGAGAGAGAGAGAGATGAGGTCTGATTCTTTGGCGTCTGTCATGCTCGGCCTCTCCTGTGGAAATCATTAAGTAGGTGCACTAGGCCGTCACTTCCTGGCAAAGTGTTTGAATGAGATGGGAGGCTTTATCACTGTCCATGTTACCTGACAGGTGGGAACGCTGGAGGCATGAGAAAATGAGTTTTGGTTTAAGAGCCGGATCATATACTAAATAATTCTAAGGCTTTTAACCTAAAGGGGTTTACTGGACAGTACAGATAGGCTAATGGCAAGTTAGTTGTCAAGCTGTCCTTCAAATATACAGTGTACATCTAGCCTGTGGTTGTTGGCTCTCATTATAGCCAACTAAGCACCGCCCATCTGGAACGCAAGTCTCTCGCAAATGATATTTAGCGAGATCTGATTAATAGTCTACTAATATTTTCCTATAGCTATCTTGGCAATAATACACAATGCTAGTAATGATCAGACCACATTTGTTTAAGATTAGAATTTTGAGATTTTGACATTTATTGACACATTTATTTGCACTTCAAAAACTTTTAGACTTTCCCCTCCACATCTATTTTTGTGTGTTAACATTAATCGTGTGCTGTATTGCTGGCCATTTCATTTTAGACGTGAAACTTGAACTTCTCTCAATCAGGCGTCTTGAAACACAATATTCCTTTTACTGTCAAGCTTCTCCCTCTCCCATGGAATCTACCGTCACGTTATTGATCACCTGGTGTTATGAGTGGGGACATTTACAGTAGCTTGTACTGTAGCATACCGGAGAGAGCTGCTCTTTTTTGTTGAATAAATCGATGGATAATATTGTGTGAAATTTATGGCCATTTAGACCGCCAACGGAGAAATGTTTATATAGAAATGTATAACCAATAATCTTTTAATAAAAACCTAATAACCTAACAATGAGAAATAATAATATTTATCTATATCAATATCCACGTTCGATATTGATAGGTATAGGCCTATTAGAAATTATATTGGCCAAATAACCTATAAGTGTATTAGGCTACCTAAAGCATAAATACTAGTAATCCTAATGTTATTTAATATAACTTGACGTAAATAGCCCATTAAAAGCCCTAATTAATTCCACTATATTTCTGTAAGTCGACAAGATAATGTTAAAATTGTAACCTTAAGCATTGATAATTTCAATATCAAGAGACTAAAATAATCTACGTTATCTACATTATTACTAACAATGATGCAAATTGTTGACGTGGATAATTTACCTTTTATTAATTAATAACACACAAAGCTTATTTAATCATTGTGATACCAAATTTAAAACACATTTAAACTTAAAAAACTGAAATAAACTACACTAGAGAAATCCTATATTAATCCATTAATTCAGTAGGCTATGTGCCTTTGTGCTTTTATTATTGTTTCTATTTATTTGAAAAAGAATATAGCCTATACAATTATTTCCATTATTCTTATTCTTATTCTTTTTAAAATTTTTATTCCATTATTTTTCGTATTCTTGTTATGATCTTTATTCTATTTATTGTATTTTAGTTTTTGGTCATTTTGTACAACAAACTTTACCAAATACCATTTTGTCCCTTTTAGATAGAAAAACAGAACCTTGATTTACTTAGGATATTTTAACATCAATGCTTAGGCTTGCTTCTCCAACGGAGTAACATGAGTTAGAGGCATATTGTCTTTAAAACAATACATATGGTGTAGCCTAGTAGTCTGGTAGGCCCATTTATTAATAGAGGTAATTAGGCAAAGAGCATTTCGCTCGTGTAACTCACCAAATAAAGCTTGGGCCAGTCTAATTAGCACGGAGTGGCTATGACGGTAATGATGCCGTATCAAGTGTCTTTCTGACCAATGGCCTCTGCTTAGAGAAGGGCCGTCAATAACAAACCTCTGCAAGGCCTCTGCCCTCGGCCTGTATGCAGTGTGCATCGTTTTCATGCATATATATCGCCATCTGCTGGGCAAAGAGAGTAACATGCACATGATACATGCACTAAACTAAACAGTAGTTGAAGGAAGTGTAATATGATAACTCGTTTGATAACATTTTATCATTCTCAAAGAACTCTACAATTAACTTAAACCCGGTGTCCTGCGGACAAACATATTTACCGTATTAAAGTTATTTTCACAAATTTGTAGACATGTATATTTTTACCCACTTCTAAATGAGCTGGATAGATGCACTGAAGTCTACTCATGACAGCATACAGTATTTCTGTCAATGGCACGTGGGACTGTTTAACAGTTAGGGGGTGGGGGTGGGGGGCACATATAGTGTTTCACCTTATTAATGAATCCTCGGGGTCTGTCCACGACTGTCACTGGTTGGTTGACTGTGTGTGTATCCTTAGCAACCTTAAAGTCACCTTAAGGTTTGTGCCTTCCTCTCTCGACCCCATCTCACCCTCGGGTTGCAGCAGCAGCCCAGGGCCCTATAAGCCACATAAATAAGCCAACAACCCTGAGGGGCACTGCCTGCTATACAGGTGCTGTGGGAGCCTCATAATGATCCTGCGTGTGTGTGTATGTGCGTGCGTGCGTGCGTGCGTGTGCCGTGCGTGCGTGTGATTGGATAGGGTGCGGGGGGATGGAGTGGGGGGTCTGCCTGAACTCGGGGCCCTCCCAGGGTCTATATGGTTGAGTCCAGCAGCCATGAGAGGACCCTGGAGTGGCATAAACCATACCTGCGCTTCACAGCGTTCGTAAAATGATCAATAATAATCATAAGTCACAGTTACAGCTCCTATCACAGAGTAGTTTGTTAATATTGGAGCCCTGGGGAGAGTTTGCAGAGTTCCTCCAGTGGCTTTCGAATAACAAGCTCTTATTTCCACGGTGGAAGTTTCACCCGAATTCTCTCTCTATGCCTCCCTCTCTCTCCCTCTCTCTCCCTCCATCTCTCTCCATCTCTCTCTCTCTCTCTCTCACGCACGCACGCACGCACGCATGCACGCACACACACACACTGCATGTATAAAGGCCTGCCTTGAGGTATTGAGATTTGCACCAACTCTTTTGAATGCTCTCCAGGCCTCGTAGACATCTAGAATAACACGCTGCTCCTTTACCAAGCGTTCACCCAGCCTCCAAGAAACTTCAGAAACCTTGCACGGATTTCTCCAACAGCATAAACTCTCAAACATCTTTGGCGCAAATTATAGCCTATAACTGAGTTCCCTTTGGCATGGGCAGCATGCAAAATAAACTATCTCTAATTGTGATGCTTCGACCATCTTCCACCCTGACTGTTATTTAGCTTGGCTGCTGACTCAGGCTCTGTGGTTTCGGCCCAAACAGCCCGGTCAGTGTGAGAGGGAGAACACATTATTATTCCCGCTGCCCGCTACACTGCACATGCTAATAAGGGGGACCGCTGGGATTCTTCTTTTTTTAACAGGGGGAGACGATGATGTCACTGGTGTGTTTTTATCTGGGTTGGGATCTGAATGGGGGCTGGAACAGACCATAGTTTCCTCCCTTCTGAACAGAGCGGTAGTGGCTCCGGGGCCGCGGGACTGAACCCCTGGTTTCACCAGGGACCCTGTTTAAGGAGATTACTCAGTCACCACACCTTTGTTGCATTATGCGCCAGATTGAAAGGCCGTGCCCCGCAGACATCCCAGGGAGACCCTGCACTGACAGCCTTTTGACACCCGCAAGAGCGCAGACAGACGGACGGCCCCTCGATGCTAATCTGATCTCACTTCTGTGTTTTTACCTTTCTAAATGGAGGAAGTTGATAAAGTTCTACCCATGTGCATAAATGAAAACATGCAGTTTACGGTTTTATTTGACACCAATTTCTGACTGGGAAGTCCCTGTAGGCCGGTATACGCACTCAAACAAAGGGGGACAAAAGCAGAGATTTTGCTCACTGATCCGTTTAAATGTATTGTCTGATTATTCCTTGACCATGTCTAGCACTACTATTCATCTATTTAATGTATCATATTCAATTATTATTATTTGTTTTGAAAAATGAAAGAAAGAAAAAGATATATACATATATTCACCTTTTAAGAGTTTTTCTAAACTATATATATATATATATATATATATGGTGTAGGTATGTATAGGTCATTATAATATATCCAAAGGAGATACAGTATGTACCATTTGGAGGGAAAGTGAAGGTGGGACTTGAACAACAACGCATTAAATGTTGGTTATTCTTAACAGGATGAAAGAATCGTAAACCGTTCTTAGACCATATTACATATCCTGACTTGCCGCTATATATTACACAATGCTGAGTAATGAACTTACATATTCACGAATAGCAACGCACAGACATGCATGCAAAAGCACATGCAAGACTAGTCCCCCGCATTAGTATATGCTTGGAGTAAAACCATGCCCTTGTTACCCGTGGCAGAAGAGGAGGGGGTGACAGGCGCTCGCAAAGTCCTCTGAGACTTATGTCTGATCCTGGCAGGCGGGGGAGTTCCACGGCGGGGCACCGAGAGCCTGGTTTTATGGCCCGGATAAAAAGTCCTCCGGGGGTAATCGTGGCGGGCAGTTGTCCCTTTTCATGCCCACTGCCACGGCACCGCGAGAGACCAGAGAGAAAATCACACATCCCATTTCTCACATCGTCCTGTCCCTCTCGCTCCGGACCCAAATGCATTTTATGGACATTTCCCCCCCTCGACCGCTGCAGATGGGTTAAATATTACATCAAAGAGTCTTTAATGTTTCACAGTGCCTCTCACGTTTCTCCCCAGTATCGAGTTCAAAACTAGTGCAGGCTGCATTTTTACAGTAGATTTAATGGATCAATGTCCATAATCACATTAGCACTGGCTTAACGTATAACAAATTTCACCAGACCAGCATCAAAGACCTGACCTCCTGTTATAATCAGGCATAGCATCTTTTTCTCCATCCAGGATCCGTGGTCCTACTGATATTGGGGTGACACCGAGTGTTGTCGAGGGGGTATTAAGCTGTAGTGTGTGTCGTATATGGCCCGACGAGACGTTTTGTGAAAGAGAAACATCAGTCGCCGTGGTCAAGCAGATACAGATGCTGTGTTCCTGTCCTCGCTGTTTTCATGGCTCATGCTGATGCTCTCCTCCCTCTGTCAACTCTTATCTGAAGACCGTTTCCTGTACTGTGTGTGTGTGTGTGTGTGTGTGTGTGTGTGTGTGTGTGTGTGTGTGTGTGTGTGTGTGTGTGTGTGTGTGAGAGAGAGCGTGCGTGCGTGCGTGCGTGCGTGCGTGCGTGCGTGCGTGCGTGCGTGCGTGCGTGCGCTCTTCTTGCTGGAATTTTGTTCCAGCAATACTTTGACAATACTTTTTCCACGTTTTTATTCTGCCATAATAATCCAAATTGCTTTTTTATTCGCTACAGCAGTTAGAAGGAAAAGAAAAAGAAAAACAACAGGGGAGAGAGAATGAAATGAGTAAAACTTCCTTTTTTCATGACAGTCATCACTCATCACTTCCTGGACAAGGCCAGTGCGACGTCGCTGAAAAATACTGATTAGGAAAAGATTCAAACAGACAAAGTGCAGACAAACTAGAATGGATGGCTTCCACTGAGCCACGCTGGGAACAGGCCATGACGTATGAAGGAAAACATGTCGGGCTCCACTGGCCAGGTTAATCAAGACAAGCTTCCCCTTCCATGGGAGGTGTGTGTGTGTGTGTGTGTGTGTGTGTGTGTGTGTGTGTGTGTGTGTGTGTGTGTGTGTGTGTGTGTGTGTGTGTGTGTGTGTGTGTGTGTGTGTGTGTGTGTGTGTGTGTGTGTGTGTGTGTGTGTGTGTGTGTGTGTGTGTGTGTGTGTGTGTGTGTGTGTGTGTTTGTGCGTGCGCACGTGGGTGTGGGCGAGCCCCGTTGCCCATTCATAACATACAATTGTATTTTCTGGCTGATTGTGTGTGGACCCTACGTGGGGCGGATAAATGCACGAGATTCATGCCCATATCCCTCTGCCCAGCCCAGCATAAATAAACAGGAACACTCTATAATCCATCATCCTGTGTGCACCGGGAGCATGCCCAATACAAACATGGCTTCTGTTTTCTATCTCCTTGTGGTGTGTGTGTGTGTGTGTGTGTGTGTGTGTGTGTGTGTGTGTGTGTGTGTGTGTGTGTGTGTGTGTGTGTGTGTGTGTGTGTGTGTGTGTGTGTGTGTGTGTGTGTGTGTGTGTGTGTGTGTGTGTGTGCGTGCGTGCGTGCGTGCGTGCGTGCGCGCGTGAGCAGCAGAGAGAGCATATGATGTCTGTATGCTCTATTTAGGACTCACAGATTAACACGACTGTGAAACAACCCACCTGCTGTGAACGACGATGATACAAATGAGCTTCCAGTCTATGTTTGCTTTGTTGTCCTGTTGAATGCAGGCTGGGGTGCAGTGCACGGTGCAGAGTGGCTTGTTGTCTATTTCATTTCATTGGCCGTTGAATGCTTGAAGCCTCTCGTGGCTTTAAAGGTCAACTTTGCCAACTGTCCAGTCCATATTGTTCTACTGCGAGGTTAACTGTGAAAATCTGATTTCACAATACGGTTAAGAATGGGCGAAGTTGACCTTTAATTTGAGCTGGTGTTTGGAAATTAGCATTGAGTGAAATCAGCACACCTTAAAAATGTTGTATCCTATTAGAGTTTCCAAATCAGTAAAGAAAGTTGTGAATACTGTACTGAGAAATATCCAAGAAGGAACACGTTTGAGTTTCCATGATGTTAATTAGAAATCTATCGCTATTGTTTGAGCTGGCTGGATGGTGGTTGTCTGGATCTCAAGAGTCTTAGGTCATTCTAAGGTAATTTATTACTTTTATAATAAACAGTTTATCAAGTTGAGACTGGTTTGTTGGTAATACATTTGGAATAATTAATCCAACTTAAATCTTTGTGCACTCTACTCTACAGTACTACAGTACACTACAGTACCATTCCTTATTTGGATGTGGGCGGCGATAGGTAGCCTGGTTCAGCCCTCTTTGAAACCAGCTCAGTGGCCTTGTGGTTAGAGTGTCCGCCCTGAAACTGGGAGGTCGAGGTTTGATCCCTGGCTGGGTCATACCAAATACTGTAAAAATGGGACCCTCCCTGCTTGGCACTCAGCATCAAGGGTTGGAGAACAAATGTCGCATACAGAAATGTATGTGACAAATAGTATGGGACTTTAACCTTTAACTTTAAATCACATTGCATTCCTTAGAAATGAATAAAATGTGATTTCAAAGAGGAAGTGGTTAATCAAGCTGAGTGATATAGCCCCAATGTCAGAATAAGATATTCACACTGTAACTCCCTAACAGCTCTCCATGTACAATTGTACACTGTATCGATGTATGTTGTCTCCCAATGTTGGACCTTCCTTACACTATACTCCAGCTGACAACAATAGCACAAATTAGACACTTTAAATCTAGTGTCCCTATTTTAGGCATGTCATTATAGGCAAAACGATCACACCCGTGTGAAGTGAGGGGCGCTCTTATCATCATACATCATCTCATTGTTGCCAATCACAATTTCATCCTCACTTTCGTCATCAATGTTTGTGTTACGCAATGTTTGTGTTTGCACAAACACAAAGAATTGTCCGTTCATTGTCAATGGCATTTAATGTTTGTGTTTGAACAAATTTTGCGACACACACACACACACACACACACACACACACACACACACACACACACACACACACACACACCAAAAGCTGGACATAGGACGGGCTATCGCCACTCAAATATTAAATAATTCTCAAATAGCCTATAAGCAAACAATGCATTGCGATATGACCCGTTGTGACTCGTGAGCACGTAGATCAGCTATTTTCGCTGTTCATCATACTAAAACTAAAAGTATAGGGCTTACAGTAAGTGGTAAAACAATAAAGCAAAGGTAATTTAAAATTTTCAGGGCTGATCTATATCTGTGCTGCTGCAAGAAAAGCCTATTCTTATTTCACAGTTACTACAACCTTACTAAGGAGGTAGCCATGCCTTTACTGTGTGCAGTGCAGTCTGTCTAGCTATTAATATTCCCTTGCCACCTATTGGATTGCAGGTGACAAAGTGCCTATTAAAAAGCCTCTATGAGAATAAGAAACAAGTGTGAGTCATGGATCCACTCCCGCATCGGAGGTGCCCTACCTGAAGTTGATTCTGTGTATACACACAGCCAGGCAACACAGGCCTACAAATCAGTGCCTCTTGTCAGCTTTATAGCAACAACTGACCTCACTTTTATTTCTGCTCCAGCCCAGATTGCCTTTCCATTTATAGTCTTTCTCACAGTATGCCAGCTAGGTACTCTGGGGCAGAGGTCCAAACAGTAACAATGGCTAGGCCATTGTGCTCGGCGGCGTAATGCATTTTTACAGTATCCTCATTCATTGCATGAGGGCTTTATTTACAGAGCCTTCTGGGTAATGCAATGCCACCCTCTGATCACACAGCAACCCACTGCATGTAATTAGCCTTGGCCCGCTCTCCAATCTGTCACTGCCCAAACTCATTTGTTAGCGTGCGTGTACAGTGATTAAAGAAACTTCTGTGCCATTGCAAAAGAGGGGGGGGGGGGCATGTACCACTCTCTCTCCGCCCCAACCCCCTTAAGTCCCAATTTTAGGGAATTCTCCAGGAATGAGGCAAAGGGTCCATGTCAGAATGAGCCAGGCAGACGTGTACAGATCGCCGGCACTGCTAATGCATCTGAGGCGCTGGTGCAGCAGTCAAGTCATAATAATTAAAGACATACTACATCTCAGGGCTTCATTAATCATGGTTTATATGGACTTTGAAGCCCTAATGAAAAACAGCCTGCCTCTCCGGGGTTTATTGTGTCTGTACAAATTGTGGGTACGGCCGTGCGCTGGAATGCCCCGCTCCTGACCGTGTGTTACAGGAAGTGGTGATGGAAAACAAATAGATAAGATTCGGTGAAAAGCAGTAGGTCTAGTGATGGCTATAGAGGGGTCAGAGACTGGCAATGGTTAAGACCCAAGAGCCTCTTATTCAAACGAAGTAGTATTTTGATAGTTGTAGTGTAGTAGTGCGTGTGCGTGTGTGTGTGTGTGTGTGTGTGTGTGTGTGTGTGTGTGTGTGTGTGTGTGTGTGTGTGTGTGTGTGTGTGTGTGTGTGTGTGTGTGTGTGTGTGTGCATGCGTGCGTGTTTGCGTGTGTGCGTACATATCTGTGCTCATGTTCTCATGCAAGATGTACCCGGTGATCAACAGTCAGCATGAAGCCCTTGATCCCTCTTGCTGCAATAAACGAAGGCCAACAGTGTACTGTATTGGATTAATCTCTGACTGTCTTGTGTAATCATCTTTGATTTGCTATTATTTTCTCAGATTTTCACCATACTGTCCAGGCCCTCTGGAGGTGCATTATAGTGAGATCAGAGTGAGAGATTACTAGGTATTAAACTCTCAGTGCCAGAAGTGGAAATTACCGAATGGCTGTCAGTGCCAGAGTTTTCTCTGCTTGTTTTCTCCTCGAGAGAGGGAGGTAATGCTTTACTCAACACTTCTCATCTCAATGGGTTGTGACTGGTCCCTGGCAGGGCTATGGGGTGAGTCACAGCCAGAGGCATCTGCAGCCAGAGAGAGAAAGGGGGCAGAGGGCTTCAGGACAAAATAATGCATCTTCCCCTCCCAATAAAATCCCTCTCCCTGGCAGGTTTACACTGCATTAGACCACTGAAACCATGGAAATATACAGTACACTGAAAGGAAAGCATTCATCATCTGCCCCTCTGATGACAAAGTCTTGTTTCATTTTATTTTTTAATGAAGAGCCATAGACAGGGAGTTCTCTACAGGTGGAATGACCCACCACCAGTGTTATTATTGTTCCTGGTCTCAAATCTCATCTGCTGTGCAAGAATAGCTCTGTCTGGGTCAATATAGAACAAGAATTGAAGAGCTGTACTGTCCATTGCAGGGCAATGTGATGTAAAACTCCACTCTAGTCTCTAATAATTACCTGGAAGAAAATAATTTCCGATCCAACAGAAGTTCCTCGCCTAGATTTGCCATTTTATAGAGTACCTTTGACAGAACGCAACTGACAGATGAAAGTGAAAGTGGCCCCTTTAAATAAACAAGTCAAAAGGCCCCAGGTTTGGCAGAGTTAAATGAGGGGAGGGGGGGAAGCCTTCGTTTATTTGAGAGCCAACTACCGTTGTGGTCTGTGGACCCTGTGGTTTGTCAGCGTTCCTCCCAGGTGAGCTCACAGTGGGCCAGTCAAGCACAGTGCACGCGCCATCCTCCACTGCCCCAGCTCGGAGGAAACGGTGTCCTCAGCTCTACAGCTTGACTTGCACAATATTTTGATGGTAGTCAAAACAAAATTAGCCCCGGTTTGTTATTCCTAGTTAGCTCGTCAATGACCCCTGTGTTCATCATTTCTTGGGTGGGGAGAACATTTTAGCTGCCACTCATGACCAAGAATCAATGTTTGGTAGTTGAGAGGGGTAGGTTTATTTAACCGCTTAAGCCCAATTGAAAACAAAAATTGCAATCTGCAAGCTACTATTTTTGTAATAAAAAAAATGAAAAATAAGGATGACAGGTTGAAAGTGGTTAATAAATATGATTGTGTAACTATGAACACACATCATTATGGGAGGAAAGGGAAGCTCAAAGGATATAATGATTAAAAGGATGATTACTGGCATGGCCAAAACCAGTTTACAGGCAGCTGAGTTCAATAAAACAATTTCCGTAAAAGAGATGCTTACTGTACTTACTTACGCCTATCGCCCAACCTTGGGCATAGGCCACGAACAAGAGCTCTCCGGGCATCTCAGTCCTGGGCCATTTTCTCCAGCTGTCCCCATGTATGGCCAGATCTCTTCCCATCTACATCAGGTCACGCCACCAGGTGTTTCTTGGTCTGCCCCTTTTCCTTCTCCCTTGTGGGTTCCAGAACAGGCCGTAACTATCTTGTGATACTAGATGCAGGCTTGCGAAGGGTGTGGCCAATCCATCGCCAGCGTCTTTGTAGTATTTCTTCTTCCACAGGGTGTTGGCCTGATTGCTGCCACAGTTCCAGGTTGCTGATTGTGTTTAGGCCAGTGGATTCGGAGGATTCTTCTCAGGTGTTTATGAAAGTCTGGAGTTTCTTCATGGTGTTAACAGTTATTCTCCAAGTTTCTGCTCCATACAGCAGAACAGGCTTTAAAGTTAAAGATGTTGTTGTTTTTTTTGGGAAGATCTGAGGATCCCCAGACATTCTTCAGCCAGGGTGGAAAGCTGCTCTTGCCTTTCCCATCCTAACTTTCACGTCAGCGTCTGTCCCGCCCAGTTTGTCCATGATACTGCCTAGATAGGTAAAGCTCTCCACCTCCTCTAGTGCTTCGCCCTCTAATGTGATGGGAGTAACGTTGTCAGTGTTTATTTTAAGGACCTTTCCTCTGTGGATGGTGAGGCCAAGGCGTGTTGAGATGGCTGAGACTATGTTTGTCTTCTCCTGCATTTGATGTTGGGTGTGGGATAGAAGAGCAAGGTCATCAGCAAAGTCAAGATCGTCTATGGGGAGAGGTCCGACGAAAAGCAGCACCTAGCCCTCCAGGTTGGGGGTTGGGCGTGGGGCTAACTACTTTACACCCCGTAAAAGAAAACATGTTACAGAAAAGAGATGCCCATATCGCTAAATAGCAACAAACGGAAATTAAGAGCAGAAAGCACAGAAGATGACTATGAGAAGATGATGACACGAGGAAGATAAAGATGATAACTTTCAGAAGAAGATGAAGATGATGAGGAAACTGAATAATAATAATAATTTGGTTTTTCACAGTGAAAGTAATCAAACTCAACGCTATATTGAGGAAGAATCACTGTTGTTGCATTCGTCACGAAATTACACGTTGAATTTGTGGTTTGAAGAGTATTTATTTTAACTTTTTGGTGGCCTTAATGTACAAGAATAACCTTTGCCACTAAATTGTAATTGACAGAATTTAAAAACAAACATAATGTGCTACAGTATGTTTGAAGATAAGGCACCAGCCGGCTCATTTAGAAGTTATGTGTCTAAATGACATTAAAGAGTTATATCAAATTACACGGGCACTCAATAGCAGATTCCTCAAAAGCTGTTGAGAAAACTGCACAAACACCACATTCTTTCATGAAACCCTTATCTATTAGTTTAAACACAATGGTGAAGCAAAAATCAAGTTCAGTTTGTGTGTTTCTTCTTATGTGTAGTCAGAGCACTTGACTGGTTGAAACTCTTTTCACAGTGGTAAGGTCTCTCTCCTGTGTGGATACATTAGTGTATTTTCAGGTTACCTGACTGGGAGAAACTATTTTTACAGTGTTTGCAGTGAAAGGGTCTCTCGCCTGTGTGGGTACGAGCGTGTCTTTGCAGGGCATCTAACCACCTGAAGGACTTGCCACACTTTTCCTGTTTACAGGTGAAAGGTTTTTCTTCCATGTGGTTAAGATGGTGTTTTGTCAGTGTACCCAACTGGCTGAAACACTTGTCACACTGTTCGCAGCTGAATGGTCTCTCTCCTGTGTGGGTACGGATGTGTCTTGTCAGCAAGCTCAAGCTCCTGAAGGTCTTGTCACACTGCTTACATACATTTACACTCATGCCTTGTTTTTTTCTTGGCTGATTGTATTAAACGATGACTGGCTGACATCAGCCTGGGGAAAAGAGACAGGGAAGCAAAAGACTATGGTTAGATGTCAAAAACACAACTAACAGTGTAATGGTAATAAGCCCTCACATGCCCCAAATAGGGATTGATTACTAAACTATTATTGTATTAAACTATTGATTCACATTTCTTTTCTTTCTTTCTTTTTTCTTTTTTTTAATTTCTTTTTTTTTTTCTTCTTTTTTTCAATTGATTCATTCAATTAACTGTTGCAGCCCTATTGGGAACCACTGATCTAAACCAACTACATAATTCAAGATGTCAAGAAGTTTTCATAATGCATGTAATAGTACGTTGATTGCTAACCATGTCAGTTGGTTAGCAGGCAGTTGAATGTTGGTCAATGTAAATTCCTGTAGAGTGTCATGATGTGAGGAATCAGTTTGGTCTTTCTTACCTGCATATCCCAATTTTAGTAGTAGAAGTTTAATTTAGTTTGATCTGTGTTGGATAAGAACTTAACTGAGTCCCTTGTGATTAAGAAGAGTTTGGCCTGTACACGGCAGAGGTTGCGTTGTAAGGCCTAATAGCCTGGTGTGTATGGTGCTGGACTCTCTCCTGGTGGGAGGCTGGTCTAGAGTCTTGAAGGTTGATTGATAAGATATTATTGAGAATTATTTAGATAAGTGCAGATTCGGGGAAACACTGCTTTAATATCCTCTCATGGCGTGCCGCGACCCCGAACCCTTGTTTGGCTCTCTGATGTCACATTGAGCTGGAGTTTCACATCAGCATGATGTCAACACTAGATGTCTCCACCGGATCCATATACTGTATGGAGTATATGGATGGAGTATGGAGTTGCTATGATGTCAGGGCAGCAGAGATGGCAACCATAGCATTCCAAACTTGCTGCAACAAGGCATTCGTCCAAACAAACCATATTACAAGCCTTCACATAACTAAAGGTCTATGTTGCATCTCCGATCTGATATGCCCATATGGAGATCTCTGTATCTGTCAGCCTTGTTCTTTTCATGCCTATATATGGATATCCCTGATGTCATCAGTATATGCGATATGCCCATATATGGAGATTGTCAGTTCATGTCCCCTTTATGCTCAAATATGGAGAGTCCCTTTTATGCCCAGATCGCTGATGTTTACTTTAGTTTATTCGCACAAAAAAAGGTAACATCAATAAAAAAGAAACATGTGCAGGTGAGAAAAGAAACCCATGGAGGGCTTATATGTGGTTCTATATGTGTGTGCAAGCCTGAGCGCAAGACTGAGTGTGCCTAAGTGTACATGTCTGTCTGTCTGTCTGTCTGTCTGTGTCTGAGTATGCACAATAAAGCACCATTACGTTAGAGTCAAGTCGAGAGGGTTGCCATGTCATCAGTATATATGCTCATATGGGGATGCCCCCTTTTGTGCCCATATAGAGCTGACTGATTTGTTTGCTGATGCCATGATGAGGACCTCAGAGTCATCACGTACAGCGTCCTCTGCTCATGCTTTTTCCTTGGAAAAGTGGCTGGCCAGAAGAGGGCAGTAAAATCAATGTTTATCACCAAGTCCCATAATTACATACTCCATTAAATCATAATAGTCAAGAAGGGCCTTTTGTTTTGTTTTAACATTGATATAAGCACAGTTCAACTGGGGTACCTTTAGTTTTTCATACATTTTCTTTTTGGCAAATTAAATGTTTTGTGGCGTTAAACTGATGACCTCAGAAGTCATTCATATAGTGATGTTATTTCCTCCTTATTTAGTCTTCTGTCTAAAGCAGTAGTTCCCAAACTGTGGTGCGTGCACCCCTTGTGGTGCGCGAGCGCCTTCTAGGGGGTGCACAACATGAAAAGTCTAATGGTGGTGCTATGGTTTTATTTGAAATATATTAACATATTATGCCAATATATGGCAAGTAATGCAGAATATAGCCTATGCTGCATATATGCCATATTCAGGTATGTGGATACAAAGGAAATATACGTCTCTATATTGCTTATGCAATTTATATTTCCATGTGGGGGGTGAATCAGTTAGGTCGGGAGGTAGCAGGGGGTGCATCAGTTAGGTCGGGAGGTAACAGAGGGTGCATGGCCAAAAAGGTTTGGGAACCGCTGGTCTAAAGCATATAAGAGAAGGGAAAGAGGGAAGCTGAGTGTGGAGAGTGATATTTGTCACTCTTACGGGCTGGGGTGGCACCTGGCGGGACGAGTAGGACGGAGGCCCTCCAGGTCCTCCCGGGCCAGTGGGGGCTCCTCAAAGGCAGGTGACGACAGTGGGCCCGACACAACAGACACAATTAAGTCAGGTTACTGACACAACAGTAACCATGTATTATTAGATGTGTCGTTTTTGATTCCTCCCCGAAAGATGATGATGATTAACCCCACCGATTTGTTTATGTGTCCCGTGGGTGCCTGATACGCCCGAATAGGGTATATCGGTCAGATCGAGTGCGATGTGGGTGTAGATCTCAGGGCCTGAACCTCTGGTATTACTTAACATGTGTTTGAAAATGTATCATTTCAAAACTAGAGTGTCCGCCCTGAGACTGGGACACTGGGATCATACCAAAGGACCCAGTGCCTCCCCAATTGGCACTCAGCATCGGGGTGCATACGTTGGTTAGATATACTAACAGACCGACAGGCATTAGTCCGACAACACCGTTGCTCCCGACATGCGTGCAGGCCGGTTAAAACTAACCCGTGGCAGGTTAAAACTAACCTGTGGCTTTCTGTGAGGTTAGGGTTGGGGTTTTGGGTAGGGTGTCAGATTAATGCCTGTCGGGCCAAACACATGCACCCCTCAGCATCAAGGGTTGGATTGGGATAATACTAATACTGCGACATACTAGCGTCATGTTCAAGGGGTTGTTCAGGGGCTTGTACATCATGTCCAGGGGGTTTACTTGTACAGTACATCAAGCTGCCTCATTACCAGATAATCCTCTCTCTATGCTGTATTTTGAGATCATGAATTGGTAACCCTGGAATACTAAAAATGGAAGATACAGTCTGTAATCATTATCATGTTGGCCCTGTAGTGGTGATGAATAACACCATACAGTATGTCTGCTTCATAGACTACTACATCAACTTGTTTCAAAAGTGTCAATCTAGCCAGTAGTGCCACCTTGTGTTAAATATATGACTTGCAGTTGCAGCTTTACAATTAAAAATTACCTCCAGTACAGTACACGCAACACTTAATCAGGTGACATTGTATTGCTATCATTTTGTGCTGTGTGACTTTTCCGGACAGCAAAGTGGAAATCAGTCAAATTTAGATGAAAGAATCCTACTTCACAATTCTATTGTCACTTTCTGAAGACACTTGTTTATTTATAACCTTGAGAGAAACTCAGGTTTTAACGGTATATTTGACCCAGCATATTTTGACATTGTAAAAGGCTTCAAAATACAAGATACAGTACAATCCACAGAATCATGTCAAACTTTGTGTCCTGGCTCAAAATTGTAGAAAATAAATAAAATATAAATAAATACAATTATTTAAAGTGTGTGTGTGTGTGTGTGTGTGTGTGTGTGTGTGTGTGTGTGTGTGTGTGTGTGTGTGTGTGTGTGTGTGTGTGTGTGTGTGTGTGTGTGTGTGTGTGTGTGTGTGTGTGCGCGCGCACACGCACATACACACACACACACACACACACACACACACACACACACACACACACACACACACACACACACACACACACACAACGCTTTTGGCTGGCCTATAAGTCATTGTCAATGAGCAGAAAGAACACTTCGATTGTACACAGTTTAAGCTTCGGCAGCACTGTATGCCTTTTGTGCTCTCATAATAATATAATAATATAGTGATTATTGTGGAAGAACGATCCATATCAAGGTTGCATGAAGTTCCTCATTCTCCGCATGGCAGCTGTTTGTATTGTTTTTTCCAGGCCATCCGGTTCATCTACCGCCCTCTGATTTCTACTGGGATGCAGGCCAGCATAGTAAACACAAAGACAGATCAACCCGAGCACTGTACCTCCAAAGATCACGCAAGTGACTGGCAAAAAATACTTACTTCTGCACACCTCTGGCTTGATCACTCCCAGCAGTATCGGAGCCAAAGTGTTTAAGATGAAGTGCAACAAGTAATAGAAAATCGTTGGTAATTTTGTGTCCTTTCCTTTGGCATTGAAAAAGCTGAATGTGAGGACGACTCCTATCGTCGCCCTGTAGAGCCTCTCAAGTTTTGTCCATTGTCCGCAGAAGTCAGTTTTAAGAAGGAAGGCCCAGATTGTCCCCAGAAGCCAGATGAAAGCAATGGCCACGGCACTGTAGATGCTCAGTGTGAGGAGCAGGCAGTAGCTGAGGATGTGGGCGGTGATAGTAAAGAGTTTGTAGAGGAGGTAGAAGACTAGTGGGAAGCCACATGGCATCTCTTTGACTTGGGGTTGAGATCTGCGCAGCCAGAGCTGGTAATCCACCAAAGTCCAGGCGATGCTGCAGAAGGATAGTGCCGTGGTTACATCTGAAAGGTAACAGATATGATCAAAGTTATTAGTTGATATATGAAGCTATTGCAATGATGACGATGAGGCTGTGTGTCTGTATGTCACCCTGGGCCTTTACCTATTGAAGAGAGGAGAAGCCGAGTAGTTCACACTTCACAGTATAAGAAGGTTCTGGTAGGAATTTTCTATAGAAAGGAATATTATCACTCACTTTTTATCCATTTAGGATTCTTTGTTTTATTAAAGGTATCCACCCCAGCAGCAGCAGCAGCAGCATGCTGCTGGGGGGGGGATACCTTTAATAAAGAATCCTAAATGGATAAAAAGTGAGTGCTGGTACCCTGCTGTACCTATTACGTAATTAAATCACAACATGGCCACATACCTTCATGCACAGCTCTAATGTTAGCTTGCATTGGTTTTGTTGATGGTGCCACCAAATTCTGAATATAGGCCTATGGATAGTGAGACTCAAATAGACAAGTGTGTTGATTTATACTGAACAATTACCACAGTACATTATTGCAGTTACTGTAACTATGAAATCATGCGTTTATCACTCAAAATACCCATACATGGGGAAAGCCCCCATATATTGTGCCCAGGTCTCGTATACTATGACATCATCAGGGATTAAGCTCTTATATATATGGAGATCCCTGATGTCATCAATATTAGTATAATTATGCATATATGTCAGAACCTGTTCCATATGTTGATCCTTCCCCATCCGTCCTTCCTCTTCGATGTCTCCCTGTTGGCCCAAAAATTATTTCCCGGCCCTACCTGGCCCTTGGCCCTCATCAAACCCTGTACACTCAAGACACCCTTAGATCTCTATATATGGAGCTGACCTGTTCTGACATTCCATATGTTGATCTGACCTCATAAAACCCTGTACACTCAAGACACGCTCCATATATGGCGGGGTCGCTTCTCGCCCTCAGGCATCTTACTAGTACTCACACCGCAAGTTGGATGGCTCGGTATCACTTTGCAGCATGATATAAACCTGGAGTATCAGCTGGGGGGCGCCCTCCAGGAATGCCTCAAACATGATGAGCATGCTCAGATCAGTAGCCATGTCAACCAGAATCTTGTGCTGCTGGGTGATTTTCTCCTCATAATCAGGTGTCTTCTTCGTCTTCTTCCACACCACAGGAAACCCTTTCTTCAGCAGGCAATAATACCTAACAGTGGACAGGCATAAACAGTGGAGAGGCAACTTAGAAAGCATGTTTACTCTCAAGACTCTTCCAGATGTCTGCATCTGAAATGCAGTACACAATGCAGTCCATCCAGTTTGAAGTATACTGACAACATCACTTGCTACAGATACCATTATACGATCATCATTCCCTAGCAGCATGGCTCACATACCAATCATAGTCAACCAACAGGGTGTAGACTTGCAGTAGTTTGTGCTGCTTGAGAAGAATATATCTTGGTATTATGTACCAGAAATGTGTTGTTTACAGTATATTGTAAGGAACATTCATTATTGTGGTCAAAGCTGCAACAGCAGCATCTTTGTCATCATCATCATCATCATTTTGGGTCTCATACCTGGTGAAGATGCCCATGCCAAATAGATGGAGGCATGGAAAACATGAATTTCTGGACATCCCTGATACGTCAGTCATAGATGATATTAGGATATAATCATCTGGGGTATTATCTTGTAACTCTTCTTGTATCTCATCACAATACCAGGCATAGCTGAAGGCTTGAGTCGCAACCAGCCCAGTCAGTACAAACGCAAGAGTCAGCCCACCCCATGCATAATGTCCGTCTCTAAAATACTCCAGCCCCAGTCCGACATCTGACCCAATGTCCACAACATAGAGAACCAGTCCAGTTAAGGCTAATATCCATCGCAGTCTATTGTAGTTATAGCCTGGCATTCTGGTTGCTGTTTCTGTTGAAGGTTTTGTTGTTTATCGAATGTAGATGTGTCAAGTGGTTTGAGATGGTTCCGTGTTTGTTTCCTTGGTGTCTCATTGGATGTCTTATTGCTGCAGGTTCTGGACTATCTGTAAAGACAAGCACAGTTGTGCATCATAAACATAAGATAGTGATACTATATGTTTTTGTGCTTCACATAACTAATGAATAAAAGTGCAAATTAAACTAAGCAATTGTTACATTCATGTCTCACAGTGCCCTTGGCTTTATCTGTGCAATGGGACAAATAACAAGCAAGATTATCAACAGGGGTTATAAAACCATGACATAATGTTGCTCACTTATCTAATCTACTACTGTAGCTTGCAATGTCCCAGCAATGCTTTTATCACACTCACCAGAGAGACATTTTCAAATCCCTTGATTAGATCACGTTAATACATTGACTCTTAAAACTTTCCTCACATATATTTCATTTAACAACTATCTATACATCTATTATTTATCTATTTCTAGATACAGACCCTGCAGTGTAGATGAATTGTGAATTGTTCACATAATACCAATCACAGTTTAATCAAACATAGTTTTGAAATAGGTAGATCTATTTCATATAATTGGACAAAGTTGACAAGCATACGTGGCACAAAACAGCCATAAAATAAATGATCTTTAATAGTACTTACCAGTTTCTTCTGTCCATTGTACAGTGCTCTACAGCCTCCACTACACGCATATATAGTGGCAGGTGTCTCTCAGCGTAGAGTTTCTTTCTTGAAAGTCACGTGACAAGCTCCACCCATGTGGGTGTGGGTGTGTGTGGGTGTGTGTGGGTGTGTGTGTGTGTGTGTGTGTGTGTGTGTGTGTGTGTGTGTGTGTGTGTGTGTGTGTGTGTGTGTGTGTGTGTGTGTGTGTGTTCATGCATGTGATTGTATTCACATGTCTGTGGTGTGGTATACTACATTTACATGTCATGCTACCTTTGCATTAACTTAACTTTTACATTTCAGGAAGTTAGTCTGTGGCAAACCACAGACTAACTTCCTGAAATGTAAAAGTTCCCAGTTCCCTCTCAGTGCAGGGCTGTGTGACAGGCAGCGGGTATCGTGGAAACTAGGACCACAAAAAGTCCAAAAGGGTGACAGCATGATGATTCAGTTTTATTGGAAGCTCTCAAGATAAATTAAACACCAGCATTAACATTTAAGAGACTTGTAGAAAGGGGCTATTTAACTTTTTTGCATTAAAAACAGCAAATTTAATGTGGGCCCATGAATCCTTTCAGACGTAAAAAGTGGTATGTTAAAATTTCTCTGCATTGAAAAAAGGAGGCTTGAAAAACTGGTTTGTGTGTCCTCCTAGAATGTATTTAATGAGCATTTGTGCCTGTCGTAGACATGCGCAGAGCAAGTTCAGTCAGGGAACCTCAGTGCAGTTGCTGCCGGCCGTTAATTGGGCCGCCTCAGCATCACACTCTCATTCACATGATTCACTCAGCCAATCACACACTCAATCCATCTTCATACTGGCTACTTTAACTGGAGGTTTGCATTCCTCTGCCTGCTTGCTTGCTTGCTGCTGCTGTTTCAGCGAGCCGCTGTATACAAACCTGCTGTTCACCCACCTCCACCCCAGCTACCACCTGTCATTTTGGATCTACTGTTTAGGTACGGGGGATTCAGAGTCCCTATGGCCGGGACTGATGCGCTTGATCTGAGTACCTAAAAAGCAGATCCAATACATCGCCAAACCATAATAAATATTCTGCTTTGCTCATCTATATTCAATAAATATATATATTACATCCTTCTTGAGTTGTCTGACTGAACGGCATTAGTCATAAATTATAATTCATTAGGCCGTAGTAGTCACCGCCCTCTGTCTGCTGGAGAGCTAGAGACCAGTCAAATAATTTCTCATTCCATTCCAGTTATTGCTATTTTCACTGTACAGCTGTGAAATCCATGTTTTATACCAGTGGTTCTGAAAGTCAGGTCCGGGGACCTCTAGGGGTCCTTGATGGGGCTATGGGGAGTCCAAACTAAAATGAGTTATAGCATCACAATCAGTTTAACCCTGTACACCCTGGAAAGATTGGCCATTTGAATTAGCCAATCTACAAAGGGATGCACTGTGAGCTTGTACACGCATCGACTAATTTCTACAGATCTTGAAGAAATGTGAAACATTTTGAGTATTTTAGAAACATTTTAACAATAATATTGGGGGGGGGGGGGGGGGGACATCAGTCGAATTTAGATGAAAGAATCCTACATCACAATTCTATGTCACTGCCCTGAAGAAACTTGTTTATTTATAACCTTGAGAGAAACTCAGGGTTTAACGGTATATTTGACCCAGCATATTTTGACATTGTAAAAGGCTTCAAAATACAAGATACAATCCACAGAATCATGTCAAACTTTCTATCATACATTGGCAAGAGAGATGGTAAGTCATCCATTCCATAAAAAAATATATAAAGTGCAAGGTTTCTATAGGAAACTACATCTGGCTAAATTTCATTTCATTTGAAAGAAGCAGCACTTATTTTTCCTGAGGTCCACATCAAACATTATGACATACAGGACATCATTAAATCCACTCATGTCCTGGCTCTAAATTGTATAAAATAAATAAAATGTAAATAAATACAATTATTTAAAGTGTGTGTGTGTGTGTGTGTGTGTGTGTGTGTGTGTGTGTGTGTGTGTGTGTGTGTGTGTGTGTGTGTGTGTGTGTGTGTGTGTGTGTGTGTGTGTGTGTGTGTCCGATCCCGACAGCCTTTACTGCGTGTCACCCCCCATCTCTATCTACCCATTTCCTGTCAGCCTACTGTATACCTATCCCTCTTTATAAAAAAGAAAATAAAGGCGAAAGCCACGAAAAATATATCTTAAAAAAAATATATATAGTGATTATTGTGGAAGAAGGAGCCATATCAAGGTTGCATGAAGTTCCTCATTCTCTGCATGGCAGCTGTTTGTATTGTTTTTTCCAGGCCATCCGGTTCATCTACCGCCCTCTGATTTCTACTGGGATGCAGGCCAGCATAGTAAACACAAAGACAGAAGAACCCGAGCACTGTACCTCCAAAGATCACCCAAGTGACTGGCAAAAAATACTTACTTCTGCACACCTCTGGCTTGATCACTACCAGCAGTATCGGAGCCAAAGTGTTTAAGATGAAGTGCAACAAGTAATAGAAAATCATTGGTAATTTTGTGTCCTTTCCTTTGGCATTGAAAAAGCTGAATGTGAGGACGACTCCTATCATCGCCCTGTAGAGCCCCTCAAGTTTTGTCCATTGTCCGCAGAAGTCAGTTTTAAGAAGGCAGGCCCAGATTGTCCCCAGAAGCCAGATGAAAGCAATGGCCACGGCACTGTAGATGCTCAGTGTGAGGAGCAGGCAGTAGCTGAGGATGTGGGCGGTGATAGTAAAGAGTTTGTAGAGGAGGTAGAAGACTAGTGGGAAGCCACATGGCATCTCTTTGACTTGGGGTAGAGATCTGCGCAGCCAGCGCTGGTAATCCACCAAAGCCCAGGCGATGCTGCAGAAGGATAGTGCCGTGGTTACATCTGAAAGGTAACAGATATGATCAAAGTTATTAGTTGATATATGAAGCTATTGCAATGATGACGATGAGGCTGTGTGTCTGTATGTCACCCTGGGCCTTTACCTATTGAAGAGAGGAGAAGCCGAGTAGTTCACACTTCACAGTATAAGAAGGTTCTGGTAGGAATTTTCTATAGAAAGGAATATTATCACTCACTTTTTATCCATTTAGGATTATTTGTTTTATTAAAGGTATCCACCCCAGCAGCAGCAGCAGCATGCTGCTGGGGGGGATACCTTTAATAAAGAATCCTAAATGGATAAAAAGTGAGTGCTGGTACCCTGCTGTACCTATTACGTAATTAAATCACAACATGGCCACACACCTTCATGCACAGCTCTAATGTTAGCTTGCATTGGTTTTGTTGATGGTGCCACCAAATTCTGAATATAGGCCTATGGATAGTGAGACTCAAATAGACAAGTGTGTTGATTTATACTGAACAATTACCACAGTACATTATTGCAGTTACTGTAACTATGAAATCATGCGTTTATCACTCAAAATACCCATACATGGGGAAAGCCCCCATATATTGTGCCCAGGTCTCGTAACATTACTATGACATCATCAGGGATTAAGCTCTTATATATATGGAGATCCCTGATGTCATCAATATTAGTATATGCATATATGTCAGAACCTGTTCCATATGTTGATCCTTCCCCATCCGTCCTTCCTCTTCGATGTCTCCCTGTTGGCCCAATAATTTTGTCCCGGCCCTACCTGGCCCTGGGCCCTCATCAAACCCTGTACACTCAAGACACCCTTAGATCTCTATATATGGAGCTGACCTGTTCTGACATTCCATATGTTGATCTGACCTCATAAAACCCTGTACACTCAAGACACGCTCCATATATGGCGAGGTCGCTTCTCGCCCTCAGGCATCTTACTAGTACTCACACCGCAAGTTGGATGGCTCGGTATCACTTTGCAGCATGATATAAACCTGGAGTATCAGCTGGGGGGCGCCCTCCAGGAATGCCTCAAACATGATGAGCATGCTCAGATCAGTAGCCATGTCAACCAGAATCTTGTGCTGCTGGGTGATTTTCTCCTCATAATCAGGTGTCTTCTTCGTCTTCTTCCACAGCACAAGAAACCCTTTCTTCAGCAGGCGATAAAACCTAACAGTGGACAGGCATAAACAGTGGAGAGGCAACTTAGAAAGCATGTTTACTCTCAAGACTCTTCCAGATGTCTGCATCTGAAATGCAGTACACAATACAGTCCATCCAGTTTGAAGTATACTGACAACATCACTTGCTACAGATACCATTATACGATCATCATTCACTAGCAGCATGGCTCACATACCAATCATCATCATCATCATCATCATCATTTTGGGTCTCATACCTGGTGAAGATGCCCATGCCAAATAGATGGAGGCATGGAAAACATGACTTTCTGGACATCCCTGATACGTCAGTCATCAGTTTTTGGGCTATCAGTATAGGGATATTAACATCAGAGTCCTTCATTACAGGGGTATTATCTCGTAACTCTTCTTGTATAGATGATATTAGGTTATTAACATCAGAGTCCTTCATTACAGGGGTATTATCTTGTAACTCTTCTTGTATATCATCACTATACCAGGCATAGCTGAAGGCTTGAGTCCCAATCAGCCCAATCAGTACAAACGCAAGAGTCAGCCCACCCCATGCATAATGTCCGTCTCTAAAATACTCCAGCGCCAGTCCGACATCTGACCCAATGTCCACAACATAGAGAACCAGTCCAGTTAAGGCTAATATCCATCGCAGTCTATTGTAGCTATAGCCTGGCATTCTGGTTGCTGTTTCTGTTGAAGGTTTTGTTGTTTATCGAATGTAGATGTGTCAAGTGGTTTGAGATGGTTCCGTGTTTGTTTCCTTGGTGTCTCATTGGATGTCTTATTGCTGCAGGTTCTGGACTATCTGTAAAGACAACCACAAAGGACCTACAGTTGTGCATCATAAACATAAGATAGTGATACTATATGTTTTTGTGCTACTATATAACTAATGAATAAAAGTGCAAATTAAACTTAAAGCAATTGTTACATTCATGTCTCACAGTGCCCTTGGCTTTATCTGTGCAATGGGACAAATAACAAGCAAGATTATCAACAGGGGTTATAAAACCATGACATAATGTTGCTCACTTATCTAATCTACTAGCTTGCAATGCTTTTATCACACTCACCAGAGAGACATTTTCAAATCCCTTGATTAGATCACATTAATACATTGACTCTTAAAACATAACATATAGGCTTTTTATATCCTGTTTCTGATATACAGGTAATTTAAACTTGTTTAGATTTATTTACAGGTAGCACCAAATCACCAAAGACTGGCAGCTTCTTTGGTTTGGTCCATTTTCCTCACATATACCGGTATTTCATTTAACAAAGTTCTATCTATACATCTATTATTTATCTATTTCTAGATACAGACCCTGCAGTGTAGATGAATTGTGAATTGTTCACATAATACCAATCACAGTTTAATCAAACATAGTTTTGAAATAGGTAGATCTATTTCATATAATTGGACAAAGTTGACAAGCATACGTGGCACAAAACAGCCATAAAATAAATGATCTTTAATAGTACTTACCGGTTTCTTCTGTCCATTGTACAGTGCTCTACAGCCTCCACTACAAGCATAGGCTATATAGTGGCAGGTGTCTCTCAGCACTCCGCGTGGAGTTTCGCGTGACAAGCTCCACCCATGTGTGTGTGGGTGTGTGTGGGTGCGTGTGGGCGCATGTGGGCGTGTGTGTGTGTGTGTGTGTGTGTGTGTGTGTGTGTGTGTGTGTGTGTGTGTGTGTGTGTGTGTTCATGCATGTGATTGTATTCACATGTCTGTGGTGTGATATACTACATTTACATGTCATGCTCCCTTTGTCTTTGCCACAGACTAACTTCCTGAAATGTAAAAGTTCCCAGTTCCCTCTCAGTGCAGGGCTGTGTGACAGGCAGCGGGTATCGTGGAAACTAGGACCACAAAAAGTCCAAAAGGGTGACAGCATGATGATTCAGTTTTATTGGAAGCTCTCAAGATAAATTAAACACCAGCATTACATTTAAGAGACTTGTAGAAAGGGGCTATTTCACTTTTTTGCATTAAAAACAGCAACTTTAATGTGGGGCCATGAATCCTTTTCGACGTAAAAAGTGGTATGTTAAACTTTCTCTGCATTGAAAAAAGGAGGCTTGAAAAACTGGTTTGTGTGTCCTCCTAGAATGTATTTACTGCATTAGTCATAAATTATAATTCCTTAGGCCGTAGTAGTCACCGCCCTCTGTCTGCTGGAGAGCTAGAGACCTGTCACGTTTCTCATTCCATTCCAGTTATTGCTATTATATTATACATATTATATAATCAAAAGTTATGGGGAATATTTATTTTTAGCCAATATAAAAAACATCACAAAATATCTGTACTATATATCAGAAATGATATATGGTACAGATATATGGTTCGGCATTTTTAGAGAAATTAGACCCACGTGAACACACACACACATGCACACACACACACACACACACACACACACACACACACTGTGTCTCTGTGTGTGGCAAAGACATGCTGTAAGCCATGGGAGCATGACATGAACTGAACTTACCACAGGCATGTGAATGCAATCACATGCGCGCACACACACGCACACTCACACGCGTACACACACACACACACACACACACACACACACACACACACACACACACACACACACACACACACACACACACACACACACACACACACACACACACACACACACACACACACCAGGAGGGGGGGGGGGGGGGCTGGCACATAGGTTGGTGAATCAATAGGAGTATGAATAGGGCTTTCGTTGGAAAACTGTATAGGGAACTCTAACTGTACATTCTTAAACAACTCCCAACCAGACTTGTGTGTTTTTTTTGCTGATATGTTCTTTATATAAAATTGGTTCCTGTGGGTCTCTGCAGAAAAATGACCAGACTTTCTCTATTGTCTGACTCTAAACAATAAAATATCTTATTAATTGGAGTGCCTAAGACAAAATCGTTTTTAATGGTGGCCCCTGCCATGGCCAACTTTATATCAAATTGGAAGTCCGTGAAATTGAAACTGTCCACTATGGTGCCCTCCTTACTCCACACATGCAGGGGGCGACACACAACCATGTTCTCGCCTGTGGATGAAACGTTTCTCAGCTACAAGATCCCATGGCCCAGAGGGAAGCCCTGTGATGATGGGTTATGTTTGTTCTCAGGCAACCGCTGACGTTTCAATTCGAGGCGACGTTATTTTGTGAGCAGAAAAAAATAGTCTGATATTTTAGAAGTGGTTGCTATGTTAATTTACACGTGGTTTCCAGTTTCACACATCTAAAGTTTTGAGGCCGGGGCTTTCTCCAAAATCACATGTCAGGGACCCCAAAGGGTCCTTGGGGCGTTCCAGGGGTATCCAGCTAAATGTGTTTAACTTTAATAGTATCACAATCAGTCAATCTCCGACGGGTGTGGCATAGGGTGAGAAGGTGAGAAGTTCAGTCACCCGAGAGAGACTCGGAGTAGAGTCGCTGCTCCTTGCCTGAAAAGGAGACAGTTTAGGTGGGGGCATCTGGTTAGGATGCCACTCGTCACATCATGCTACTTAAAGCATAATGAAATTTAGAACTTTTTGCCTTATATGTTAATGGTACCCCAACTTGCTGAATAGAAAGAAACATTGTGGAATATGTTAGTAGACACCTTTACAAACACATTGGTGAGGAAGTTTCTTGGAATGTATTCCCAGATTTGACATTATTCTGACAATATTCTCTGACTATTAGGACAAAGTTTGTGTTTGCACACACACTAAAATATGGACATAGGAGGGCCTCAAAAAGAGATACCGTAAGTGGAATATTTGTGAAGCCTGGCACTGTGTAGGCCTAGTATATTTTCAGATGAGGGTCATGAAAAAGTTTGACAACAGCAAAAAGGGAATAAGGAAATTTCATTTTTAAGATAAATCACACCCGTGGTGCAACTCCGTGCAACTTCCAGGTCCAGAGGAACACGCCCAGGGTGCCGGCCCGGTTCCGGCTAGCCGCCCCACATCCGAAATGGACGAGAAATGACAGAGTTACCTTGTGGGGGTCCTCCAGACCCCCAGGAACGTGGCCAGGGGGCCGGTTCCGGCAAGCCACCCTGCGTCCGAAATGGTTGACAAATGACAGAGTTACCATGTGGGGGTCCCCAGGGGGTCCCATATTGTACTGTACTGTACTGATACACCTGAAATCATCATATATACAGTTAATATGTGTGTGTGTTAGGCTGCACAACAGTGACACTTGGTTTTGAAAAACAACCAAATTCTATTTTCGTGCTCAGAGTCAGACACAGGTAGCCAGCCAGCCAGGCACACACAAAGCTACTTAATGAAGTGGTTGCACCACTTAAAAAGAAGAGCGAAAATACGGTTGCCCCGACAACCAACAACAACTGGCCAATCACAGCCCGGCCGATCGTCCTCACACACGGGCTATGGGATCTAGGCTCGGGGTCCTCCTCTGTAGAACCTCCCACAAGAAGAAGAGTGACACGCCATTCAATTTCTGCCTGGCCCATGGTTGTGACTGAGGAGCAGGACAGAAAGAGCGACAAACAAAAACACAATAACAACACACGCGTTGCATCGCATTGGTGCCGTGGCCCGAGAAAAGTTGCATTGATCTTTTTCTCTCAAAATGGGAATCCGAAAAAAGACCACCAAGACGCCGCCGGTTCTCAGCCACGAGTTTGTCATCCAGAACCATGCAGATATTGTTTCCTGTGTTGCTATGGTGTTCCTTCTCGGGCTCATGTTTGAGGTATGGTCCCGTCCACATGTTGAATGGCCTTTAATGTCCGTCCATTTGGAGAGAATGTATTGTTTGGCAGTGAACAGGTCGCTTATAGTGAGTGATGATGCAGAGGGGAGGGGGACTGTCCTCATCTCCCCTGTTGGAAACTGACATGGCTGTCTGCCTCTGCTCTTCACACTACTTCCTCTTGAAATCGAAAGTTTTTGGTTTATTGGGTTCGTTTATCTTATCTCGGGGATCATAAAGATATTCCGATCATTTTGGCCTTGGATATAAGTGTTTGGTTTTTGAGAGAGCGTGCTGGACATATAATTGGTATCCCTCGTCCACCTCTCGCGCCTTCTCGTGTTATTAATCATTACTACGAATCATTATATTACAGATATAATAGATCATAAAGCTGTTATTTGCCTTCAGTGCTGATTTACGGAATGACACATTCTGTTAGATTTGAGTGGCGATGCAGACGCCATATGGTTATAGTATTGTGCAATACAACAACATGGTTTGGGTTTTATGCGTAGAGTACGTTATACGTGGCAATCACAGAGCGACTGTCAACGAAAACCTGCTTGATCGAAAAAGCCTAAGTTGACTTTGGAGGAGGCGAAGATGGTTTTGAAACCACCCCAAAGGCTTAAGATAGACACGCCGACTAGCGTCAGCGCTGTGATGTGGCTTTACATTACGGTGGACAATCTTTCCACTCAAATATGAGTTTTTGAAATCAAGTGCATTTCATCCTTTAGTGAAACTGAGCGCTAGACCGACTTCCTCCTGGATTTACTTGCATCATGGGAGTTGCAGTTTTGTTCTGGTCATTACACTTCGGTGATGCATATATGCTTTGAGTTTGATCATCTAATGTTCTTACCTTTTAAAATAATCATGTACATTACATATTATTTGTCATCCATAAGGCCCAGAGAATCATAATTGTAAATAGTGTTTACATTTCAAATCCTTAAATGCCACTCCGAAAATATCACTCCCTTACTTGACATATGGACATATGGGGAATCGTGTATGGTCAAATGTAAGTCTGTACATTTTTCAATATGCCACAAAAAGAACATAATCACATATTTACCGTCATTTGGTAATATTTGGTTATTATATAATTATTAATGTACATATCGACATATATCATCATAATGATCACATCGTCTAAAACATTTCCCTTTGTACAGGTCACTTCAAAAGTTGCGGTGTTATTCATAACGGTCCAATACAACGTCACTATCTCAACAAATGGTATGTTTTTATTCTATTTGTTACACACACACACACACACACACACACACACACACACACACACACACACACACACACACTCTGTGCTGTTTTGAGTGTGGAGTGAGTCAGACAGACGGTAGTTTATTATTTTGAGTGCAGTGGCCAAAAGGCAGAAGTTTTATGTAAGTTGGAATGTCTTATTAGATACTACTCATTAGGATTCTAGAGCGGTACTTGCATGGCCTTACACGAAAACCCATTTGAGAGCACGTTGCTTTCCTTTGGAGCTATATTTAGTCTGTCTGATTTATAAAGTTCTCTTGTGGCAAGGTTGTTCTTGGCAAATTTGGGCTAAGGTGCAATATAGGCCTCTCAAATCAAGTCCTGCTCATCTCAAGGTTAACATTTTCTTTGCCAATGTCTGATAGATTAGTGTCTAGTGGTACACGTACGTACATCCTCAGAAATGTGTTCTCTACAGTATTGGCTCTCAAAGTTCTCTTATGTCATGTGGTTCCCTGGCACAAAATATTTTCAAATGGGGTCTGTGGCCAAATACTTATCGATTTGGGGGTCCTGACTCCTTGACATGAAAATGTTGGGAAACCAATGTCACTAACTATATTTTAGATGCCAGATGGTGGTTGAGCTTGTGCCCTTATCAGAGGGACCTTATACTTGGATATCTCTGTAACTCATTTACTCATTGTATCTAATAAGATAAATAACGGCAAATATGCTTACATACAGCCATTTATGTTTCTTGTAGGTGCTGTGGTATTTGCGTTGCGCATGATATTTCTATATGGAGTTATGTGTGATATAGAGCAGGACAATACATTATTATATCGATGTTGTTTTAACTCATTTAAACCGGGAACCCATATACATACAGTAACTATACCTTTCCCTCCATGAACCCCTTTTGAGGTTGTTGCTGTGTACAGCAACATATATCAACCTTTATTTTTGATTTTTGATTAAACGGTTTAAGATATTGTAATATTTGATTTTGTCTATCACCTAGTTATATTGATTGGACTAGCTGGTTCTGAGCAGCCATTATGAGGAATTAGTAAAAAAATATCCTCATCCCCTCTTGATGCAGATGATGTACGTAACAGACATGCTGGCTGCACTTCACTGACAGTGTCACATGACTTCTCACTGCCCCATACTTACTTGACTTATGCTGACTGTGACGTGTGACTGTACACATGGGATCCTGCTTCAGTCTGTATGTAGTAGAGAAGTGGGTCATACCCATTATGTTTGATAAGGGATACACTAGTCTAGAATGAGATGGGCACCGATACATTTTGTGTTATTCTTTACTCTGATTTGACTCTTGATGGTTCAGTGTGGTGAAGCAGTTTTTGCTGTGGGCTCTAAAGGTGTAACATAAATACAGTTATTATCATCATTGTTATTACTTGTGCTGCTATGATAGGTAATGATTTTCTTTAAATGCATATGTTCACACAACTGTCATCAGTTTTCATGACAACTTTAGTTTACATTAACTCTGTGACTGTCAGACAGACAGTCACAGAGTTTTCTCCCTGGAAACAAGAACGTCTGGGTTTCCGAGGCTAGTCAGAGTAGAGCTTTGGCCATTCAAGCACTTCCATAATTAATGTTAATCAAGGGCTGATGTTTGTATGAAAAGGTTTTACTGTACCTGTTGATTTACTCAGTGACCTCTGTGTTCCAGAAGGCCCAGAGGAGACGGCTATCAACCATTTCCATCACGGTATCAAGGACCTGGCTACAGTCTTCTTCTACATGCTGGTGGCCATTATTATGCATGCCATCATCCAGGAGTATGTACTAGATGTAAGTGTTATATAGTATATATTTGCACATACATACAAACCCAACACAATTTACATCCTAATTCACTGTTATATATGTAAGTGTTATATAGTATATATTTGCACATGCATACAAACCCAACACAATTTACATCCTACCGTAATTCACTGTTATATATTGTTTGTTTACTGTTTCTCTGTACAGAAAATCAACAGAAAGATGCATTTCTCCAAGACCAAGCACAGCAAGTTCAATGAGTCTGGCCAGCTCAGTGCCTTCTACCTCTTCTCCTTTGGCTGGGGTACAAGCATCCTGATGTCTGTATGTAATTCACTGGCATTCACTGGTATTTCATTGTTCATTTTGTCCACGTGCGATTTGTGACTTTCAACTCGGTTACCTGATATTTCTTTCAGGAAAACTTCCTATCCAATCCTGTGAGCCTGTGGGAAGGTTATCCCCATACATTGATGCCGTGAGTATTCACGGACTAACTGCATTGAGTCTAACATGGTCAATCCTTTGCTTTTGTCTTCAAGTTTAGTATTTCTTGTTATACAGTTGTAAAATGGCATATAAACAGTAGGTACTACTACTAGCTAATCCAGTCTCGAATAGCCTAGTTGAAGCCATTGGTTTGCCAAGCATGCCATTTTGCCTTTCTAAGCACACATTTGCATAAGCGTTCAGGAATTAGATGGGATTGGATTTCACTCATTTGTATGCTCACAGTGGGTCTTTATAACACTTGCATTGGTAGAGTTCAATCCAGATGGATTATGTCAAACAAGTGTGTGTTTGTTTGTTGTGGGTATTTTTTTTGTTAAGATTCCAGATGAAATTCTACTATATCTGTCAGATGGGATACTGGTTACATGCACTCCCAGAACTGTACTTCCAAAAGACTAAGAGGGTAAGTGTGTTGCAGAGTATGCACACACCTGCACGTATGGTTGACCCCATATTTAAATAATAGCATGACGTGGCTCTGAGTTGGACCCAGAGGCTATTTCCTGTTTGACTTCCTTCAGTATGATTGCATTGTTTTAAAGAACCATTCTTTTTGTGTACAAGCGCTGCTATTAATACAGAGACAATGGAAGATGGTGTACATGCAGATCCATATCCACAGTGCTGTAAATATTGTGTTTATGGCTGACTATGGCTGTCTTTCTGGTTTCTCCTTAGGAGGACATTCCACGCCAGCTGGTGTACATCTTCCTGTACCTGATCCACATTGCAGGCGCTTATATTCTGAAGTAAGAACTATCACTTTGCAAAGCCTTAATTTAAAAGTGTGTTCTTGATTGCTCTGTACATGTGCATTTTCCTTTCATTGTAAGCCTGTCCTTGAAGAGAATGTAACGCGTGAAAGAACATCATAGGTAATCAGAGCGCGGCCCAAGGCTCTTCCAGGGTCTGCCTCTGTCCTGTCCATGTTGCTTGTAACAAAGGAGAATAATGATTTATTTTTTGTGTCTCTCAGCTTGAATCGTCTGGGTTTAGTCCTGCTAGTGCTGCACTACTTTGTTGAACTACTCTTCCACATCTCCCGTCTGGTCTATTTCAGCAATGAGAACAGGCAGACAGGGTGAGTTCTCACCTCCTTTTGTTTAAGGAAATCCTAATTCACCCGAACTGAGATACTGATATTATTATTGAGTCTTATGTTCTAAATTATTTTTCTTTTAGAATTATAGAAATGAGAGGAAATTATCTTTGTGGTCTAACCTCATGTGCATTCTAGGTTTACCATATGGGCCATCTTGTTTGTCCTTGGACGGCTGCTGACTCTGTCCTTATCTGTACTCACTGTGGGCTTTGGCCTCGCCACAGCTGATCAACAAGGCCTTGATCTGGCTGCAGGAAACTTTAATGTACTCTTTGTTCGGTAAGTTTGTGTGAAATGGGAAATGAGGCAATATTATTCTAGAATAAAACACTTTATTATTATTCAAAGTTTCTTGCTAAAGATTCTGCTGTGGAAGTTTACAAGCAACTGCATTTCAACTTGAACATTTATCAAGTCATTCAAAATACAGTTTCCAATATAATGAGGAGAAGCCATCAATATAACCTCTATCTACACTGGCATCTCAAGTTACTTGCATTTTACCGATTCTTCTTTTTCTGCCAGGATTACTTTGTTGGCTGCCATCTGCATCACTCAGGCCTTCATGATGTGGAAGTTCATCAACTTCCAGCTTCGCCGGTGGAGGGAGCATGCCCAGGCTCAGACCTTGAAGAAGAAACAAGCTCCTGCCAAGAGCAAGTCAAAGAAAGACAAAGGTGAGTGAAAAACACTAAGGGCCAGATTCACAACGCCGTTTACGCTCATATTTTGATGGTACCGACATTTACGACCATTTCCACATTATGTGTGGAATTCATCATTTGAACTTGGCCGTGACTTTGGTCGTACATTCCGCTCATTTCCACGTCAGCTCGGAGAGTGCCGTGCCAGTGATCAAGGCATGCGTAATTGAGTATATGTATTTAGAATGCTTTAGTCTTCATGCTGAATCAATTAATGGTCACCAAACCTCAAACAATATATGTATGTGCCAAACATTTACATGCATGCATATATAAAAGAAAAAAAAGGTGTTGCTTAGCTTATGTTATGCATAATATAGGCATGATGCAAATTCCACTCTTTGTATTTGTATTTATTTTGTAGGCTATGAGTTTCATTCAGAGCTGAATTATTAGCTAGGTCACTCAGCATGTTGACACTCAGCCAAATTAAGTTTCACGTAATGATTTAAATAAGACTATCGTGCCATAATGTCCCTGCATGAGCACCTATCCATATCCATTTGTGTCGCGGTATTAATTTATAATAATGTTGCTATGTGGTGCACCGTGCTTCCCGACCTGGTTCCGACAGTTTTGTTTACTCTAGGGTACCGACGCTGTTAGCTTGAAGATCTGTCCGTTGACATTGCGAGAGACTCACCTGTCAAAATCAGCTGATCAACAAGTTAATATGGTGCGATGCATCGCGGAGCACCACGTTCACAGTTGTAAGCTTGGAGATCTATGCATATTGCAGCCCTGGCTGTGATGACGTTTTTCACCCGAGGAAAGATATTTCCTGTTGCCGTATATGGCGTGAAATGACCGTGGATCTTCAATTACACCAGGCGACACCAGGCGAATAGCTTGGGAAAGAGGCGAAATGAGATACACCCGCGATCCGCACAAATTAAGCCATTACACCACCTTTGGTGAATGACACGTGAGATTGATCGTACGGATTATACACTCTCATTTAAGCACTTCCTTTACACCTGGTTGTGAATTTCCTTCCTGAATCTGGCCCCAGGGCCATCTAATAGAAGAGTTGCGATATTGAGGGGGCAGAAAATAGCCCGGTCACGTGGTTCATGTACTTGCGTGAGCCCATAGACTCCAATGCACTCCGTAAACTTCCGGTTGTCCCTATGTGGAGCCTTCGATTGGGGACAAACCAATAGCATGTAGAAGAGCCGCCATTGGACTGGCCACATGAAGTGAACAGAGTTTGCATAACTCTGTCTATACTCTATGGCTCTGTGTTGAGTGTATTTACCATGAAAACAGACCTTTATCAAAGTACAGTATTAAGAATTATCCTCGCAAACTCCCTGTTGTGAAAACTGAAAACAACCCATTGATACAGTATGGTACTAGGTATTGTATAACTAATTATCCCATCAGGTGTAACTTTGACCTGTCATTTGTTTTCAGCCAATGGGGTGAATGGAGTTAGTGCCAACGGAGCGGATTCACCGAGAGCAAGAAAAGAGAAGTCGTCATAAATATTCACCCCAGGATCCTTCCTGTCTTTTCCCTCCCAAAGATCCCCTCCCTCCCTGAGCCTCACTGGCTGTATCCCACTAACCAATCCTCCAGCTCTCCAATATAATATGCATTTGAAGCTCCCACACAGGACTGACCTCCCAGCTGGACTCAAAGGGCCAGAATGCATTTAGCTTTGCTTGTTGCCAGTTTGTCCAGCACGCCTTGATTTAAGAATCATTGCTCTGCTGTGCCAATACAAATTAAACCGAAAACAAACAAACTAAAAGAAAAAAGTAAAGAAAAAAAAAAAAGATCTTATTTAAAAGTGCCTATTGATACCAGTTGTTTTGTACAGGGTGTTTGGATTTAAGAATTCAGGAATGATGACTTCAGTGTTTGATGTTTTTCCTAGTCAGATCATTTCATGCATTTGTATTAGATGCTTTATAGACCCGATTGTTTTGTTCTTTTTTTTTGGCAATTAAACAAAAATGTATTGACGTTTTTTTATAATTGCTAGTTCAGAGCCTTGACCTGTATCTCCTCTTATACGTTCTATGAGAGATGTATTTACACACTATGCTGGGACCTTGTAATTCTCCTTCACTTAATACTGTTCTATAATTGACAGTTGCACACAAACACAATCTTTTTTTTAATTACAAATCATTTAGTATGTGACTAGCAGAAGAGGAACATACACACATGTAATTGGAGGTTTCCATTTCTGGGAGCTGTAAAATGAACCCAGGCCCTGTTTTTTTTTTTAAGCCTAAACATTTTTGTATGTCACTGACTCATTTACAGAGGACCACAAGAATGTGTACATACAAGAAACCTTAAGTTGTTTTCCATGTTCTGTACTGAATAGAGAAGAGAGTGCTTAAAAGGGAAGGATGTAACATTACAGTGGCAATGGGTTGATTCTCAGCCCTGTAGTGTGCTAAATATTTAATGGAACACTGCCAGCTAAGGTGTCCATGTAACTACATCTAACAGTGTCAGCCCAGCATACCAAGAGGCCCACCATAGAACGCATCACTTTAAATACGCCATGTATACAAATGACATGTATTCAACTTTGGCCAGTTTTATTTAAAACACTATAAACCAATGAGCAAACTCATGGTTTACTAAGAAATGAGTCTTTAATGGTAAGGTAGACTGTATTGAGGAGTATTAAGGTTGATTAAAGTCTTGTGTGGTCCACATTTATTTTCTATGTATGACTTGAGGAATGGTTTGTATTTGTTTGCCCGTGCGTATTATTGCGTACCTTGAAAATGTCCACAAGAATATAATTTGTCGTAAAATCATGGACTGAGTGAGTATATCCTGTTTTCTGTTTTGCCTACCATCACTTGTGCCAATTGAGAAGCAGTATGATAGAGCATTTATAGGCTATGTTTCCATTTCACTTATTTCCATTAAAAAGTAATTTACAGACATATCAAGTGTAGTGGACTGATTTTAGATTAAACCGAGATATTGCTATTGTTGGTGATTTGAATGGGCCTATTATTGGTTATTATTGTATAAGACTTTGCACCTCCAGGCAAAAGAGAAAACACTTAAATAATGAATTGCTATGGTGACCAAGAGGGTCTGGGATTTATTTGGGTTAGGTGGTATCCATAATCCACTTGGTGGCGCTGTAGCACACATTTTGATTTAAAAGGCGCATCTAACTATAGTAGTTCATGAACAGTAGATTGTAGTGATTTTGGACAAACATCTTTTGAAATTGAATTACATTTACCGGTATGTAATGATCCCTGTCCCTGATCGGTTTATTTATTCGTGGCTGCTGCAGTCTAGATCATTTCGTGCATACTGTCACATACAAAAAAACTAAACAATTTGGTGTGTGAATATATAAATAAATATAACGTGAGATCATAATCTCCGATCTGACAATCAAGTCATAGAAGAGAGGAAATAACACCGTGTCATCTGACAGGTTACTCACTGCTGAATGTTGACACAGACCCCCGGTATTAAACTGAATTGATCCTGGGTGCCCCGTGATCTGGTGGTGTGTGTGTGTGTGTGTGTGTGTGTGTGTGTGACGTGCGTACTAGCCTACATACATGCGTGTGTATGTGTGTGGTGGTGGTAGTGGTAGAGGGGGAGGGGGGGGGGGGGGTTGGCGGACAGACAGACAGACAGCAGCAGCGAGATAAACAGTCAGCAGCGTTGGTTGGGTTTGAGCAGGAGGAGTTTAACATGGCGGCACAGTTAGCCAGCAGCACAAATGTTGTTCCACTACTGCGAAGGTCAGGAGAAGAGCCGCTCGCGGTGGTAACGGGGATTTAAACGGCCAGGATAACAACCCTAAAAGTTTACCATCGTAAGTACGGAGCTGCGTTGAGTGTGTGGTCTCCGCCGTTGTTGTTTTTGTTATGAAATGTGTGGGGTCACAACGCGAGCAAACGAAGGGGGCTTCAATCTCGGCTGTGTCTGGACTGAGCCAGCGGTCTCTCTTTCTCTATGGCTCTGCCTGCTCGGCATTAGCTTGATCTTGCTTGCTACTAGCGTTAGCGTCGTTGCTAATGTTGTGTCAGTGTTTATATTAACTGCAGCGGCGGAACTCACTTGGTTTATTTTATTATTGTTATACGTCGTCGCGCGAGCCGTTTCGCTTCGCTCGACAAAAAAAAAAGCTTTCAGGAGGGGGGGGGGGGCATACACTTTTATTTAAACTACAGTGAAAATATCGTAATTTTCTTTTAGTGGTGTCGGTCGAGCAAAGGAAAGATTCGTGTGACGATAAAAAAAAATGCAAATGTCCAAAAAAGTGTGCAATGTTTTGTGTCCCGACACGTTTTGTTTGTTGTTTTTTTTGGTGTTGTTGCACGGGTCACTTAAGTTATACGTGTGACATAACGTGTTGAGTGACGTTAGGAACGGAACGGTACAGTACAGTACAGGGCAGGCAGTGTGTGTGAAGCGGGGTGACAGTGAGTGCACTGAGTGCAACACACGCAGGGAAGCACTGGGGCACCAAGTTCTCTCTCTCTCTGCTTAGCAGCATGCTAACTCGCTACTTCAGCTTGACTGACTGGCTGCTGCCTTCCTTTGCTCGTCTTGGACGAACGGCGGTGTCGCTAGCCAAAAAAAGAACGGATCTACAAGCTAATAACAACAATCACGCGTTATCTCGTCTCTGTAGATCTGCTATTTTTGGCAAGCGCCACAACGCTTCCAGAAGAATCGAATCTGTGTGTTCGTGTCGAGCGGGCTTTTAAATTCACTTGTTGTTCTACATTTCTTGTTTTATTATCGGTGTCGTTTTGACAACACGTTGCTGTCGCTTGAAAACAAAGTGAATAACTAATGAAACAAGTATCTTAGATCGTCTCCCTCGGCTCAGTTTAGTGTGTGTGTGTGTGTGTGTGTGTGTGTGTGTGTGAACTTTGCACGGCACTGTGCATATAAACGACAGCGGCGAGGTGAACCGCTGTTGTCTCTTTTGCCTGTTGTGTTGCTGTTTTTGCTTCCCTTTAATCACACGTTAAAGCCTTCGCTTTGAACTTGTAATACTCGCCACTGTTCCGATCAGATTATACATTGCGCATCATCTGCTATTAAGTAGTGGTCAACGGTCGAAATCGCAGGGCCGTGCGTGCAGGTGCTACAGTCAAACCTAATAGGTTACTGTTGATGATGATGATGATGATGATGATGATAATAGCACTTTGTGGACATTAAGTAGAAGCTGTGTGGTCGATTGAATAGACTGTTGGTTCTCTTAAATTGAAGCTCCAACTCGTGGAGCTCCAACTCGTGGAGCTCCAACTCGTGGGTTGTATTTGTTGTGAATTGAGCACTGGCACTGCTGCTTGGCTGATTCAGGGCTATACAGGCAGATGGATGGCTTGTGTAATTTCAATGTTTGTCAACGCTGCTCTTCCTAATGCTCTGGAACGCACACAGCCTGTGGAACCAGTCAAGCAGTGTTCTGTTACATCATCATCACTCTTCCTACCTGAGGTGAGCAGCGCTCATGTCAATCATCACCGATATGAGTGTTGACATGTTGGACAACTATGACGGTGGGATAAATTCAAGCCTTAGCTAGTAGTAGTTACGTGCAAAAAAACGACCTAACTCCTGGATTGTGGGTCATATTTTGGTTTACTACCACACAGAATTAGGTTAGTACCTCAATTTGGTTTCATCCAATGAATGGTATATGAATTAGTCCAGGCCCCAGGAGTGGGCAGCTTTGATGATGGAGCAAGGGCCACTATATTTCCACACCCACTCCAAAGGGCCACATTGCTGTCGGGTAGAAACATGTTCTCGGTATTTTGACCTTTTTCGTAATTAATGCTCTACTTTGTCTTTCAATGTCACACACAAGTAGCAAAAATAGCCGATCTACAAGCTCAAAACATTTAAGTTTTGCTTACATATGGGCAGTGCCCGATTTAGTCCTTGGACAGCAAAACATTTGAAAGGGAAAACTGCAAGTTTAAGTGAACTTATTCTCATTGTGTGTGTGGTAGGTGAGGACAATGGACATTAAAATTAAACCAGTGGCTATATTGCACACAGATCCATGGCTTGATAGTGATACAGTTTGGCAGCACACACTGCTATAGTATTCTTGTATACATATATTGTATACTGCTATCATAAATGCTTGGTTGCATAGTGTGCAACTCTGCATTAGTTGAAACTAGCATTCTGTTACATGTGAAAACAAAGGTCATTTTAGTGAACACTGACAAAATAACAATGCAAGAATGAGGGTGCTGGTGGCATAGTGACAGCTTAGGAATCCATGTGAGTGACTAGTATGTGGATGTTTATACAAGGATATCAGACTGGAGGTTTTCTCACACTAACTAGGCACAATGCATGTCTGTTACCTAGAACTATGGACTATGGCTCTGCCTGAATGCTTAAAGTTTAGACTTTAGAGCACTGTTTGCCAAACACTGGGTCGCGAACACATTTTTATGGGTCCCTTTTAATTTTTTGTTTCCTACATTTTGTTTTTAATATTTCAAACAATTTCAAAAAACATTCCCAAAAAAGCAAAGATTTACATTAATTCAAAGCAAAATTCGATGATTTCTTTTCAGTAAATGAATGGGAGAAAATCTAAAATTCCATAAATTAGAAAACATGTTTAATAAGTAGTGAAAATAGTAGATCTACAAGCGACGTGTTGTGAGCTTGTAGATTTGCTATATTCACTAGTTTGGGTTCCGGGCAAACATCTAATTTCTCTTTTGTGTGTGCCAAACTACTGCCCTGCTCTTCACAATTCACATGACTTGAAAACAAATTGTTTTCTTTAAAGATTCAAGAGATTTATTTGTCATGCTCATACAAGTATGTGGGAAATGTTGGTGTCTATTCACTCTTTTTTTCGTTTGATATGTCTTTCTCCATAGTTGACTTTTGTTTTCTCTCCCTATCCCCAATTTGTTCCTCCTTTACCTCTAGCCAACTCCAATCTTTCTAGTCATTTTTATTCCCTCAATCCATCCTCATCCACAGTTCTGATATCTGACGTACTCTCATGTACGGTAACCCACAGGAGAAATCTGCAAAAAGAACTAATTCTGATGTGCTTTGAGTCAAATCTCATCTTGTACTCATATTGGCCTTTGCCCTGTGATAGATGGCTCTGTTGTGTCACTTTGAGTGATACTGTGTAATCATTTGACCCTTGTTCTCTTGCATCTATTCTACGCATACACTGCTAGTTTATTCTTGAGTTGTTACTCGTTACCGTTGGCTTCATGCAGATTTGGCAGACAAATGTATAGCTTCACAGTTCGTGAAGTGACGTGCTGCTGAAATGTCATAGTCACACTATTAACAATAATAATAATAAAACTTTATTTGTATAGCACCTTTCATGACATGAAATGCAGCTCAAAGTGCTTTACAGAACAATGGAGAATAAAAGAAAAGTGAGGCAACGACATTAAAAAACAAGCAGTAATGCAATACAGTGAGGACATGAATAACAAAAAAATAAAAGATCAATTAAAAGCAATGTTGTAGAAGTGGGTCTTAATTGAATAACTGTTCCTTAAAGGACAACTTTAGTTTTTTTCAACCAAGGTTCATGTTTTAGGTTGTTATGACAAACTGACATTGACGTCATATTGACATATTGAGCCTATACACACAGTATAAGCCTTCCCCCAGTAGGCTACCTTCACATTCAGTAGATCCTGTGATCTTCTGTGGCCAGATGTAATTTCCTGGGGTTTATTAGGACTATAGTAAATAATACAAAGATAAATCACCATAAGATTTTGTAAAAAAAATACATATTTAGCCCCATGCTCGAATGCCCCCGCCCCCCTGTCAAAAAGAGCTAAAATCTCTAAAATGAAAGAAAGCAGCAAATGAAAAGAAATTAACACACTTTTACTTTCTCTAATAACAACCTAAAACATGAACCTTGGTTGAAAAAAACGAAAGTTGTCCTCTAAGGCTAGTTATCCTTGTGTTTAAAGGTACTATAAAATGGAGAAACTCTTTCCAAACTTGACAAAAATACCAGTGAACTACACCGCTGCTCTGGTTTCCACACTGTTTTCCTAATGTGTTAGACATTAGGTTGAGTCATTTGAACCAGGCTGGAAAATGACATCCCTGTCTCTGGTGCTTAGCATGGCGATCTTATGAACAACACCATGCCTCCCGTCTCATACAGGCTCTTTTAATGTGGGGTGTCAAATGACAGTGTTCATGGCTAAGAGGCTGGAGGAAATCTAGGCTTCCATAATGATGTTGCAACTTGCTACTTGGCCCTGCATAAAACAACACACTGCACACAAAGACCCAATGTTAGAAGGAACTACACTACAGCGCTGCTGAGTTGCGTTTGGCAAAGAAAGATGTAGTGCACCCTTCTTTACTGTTTACTGAAGTAATCTGCAGCTGTTACTTTGTCTCCCCCCCCCTTTTTTTTTGCTAATGGCTGAATAATTCAATCATTCTAAACTGACGGATAGACGGCTTGGCATAATGTGACCAATTAAACAACATGCAAGTCATTTTCAGAAGATTCACATTGTAACTGAGCTATAGATGTGTTCTGTCCATCACATATCGTATGTGGCCCACAGTGTATTATTTACATGACTCACAGACCTTTTAACCCCTACCCCTTGTATCTGTTAGCCTTGTCTCCTCGGTGAGCAAGTGAGCATCTTCACCCTGCTGCCTCTGCGTTTGTGTTGTCATGGCAACAGCGGTGTGACAGGTCCTCGGTGGGCGTGAGGGATGAGCTGTGGGGTAATGGGCCTGGCACATTATTTTTGCAACAGAGGAAGAGAGAGGAAAAGTAGCTAAGGGTAGGAGGAAAAATGGGAGCGTACAAGCTTGTAGGACTTGGAGGAGAAGTTGTGGTTTCTCAGGTTCCACTCCAATTCTTGCCGTCAAATTGTGATTATTAGCTGACCTCATAATCCATCAATGCTAAAGAGTTGGTCTTCTCTTGCTTAGAGTTAACAGTTCTTGTTTGCGGTATAGCCTATATAATTACCTTTGGGATGATTGTATCAATCATCAACCTAGAATGAACTCGACACATTAGCCAGCCAATAAGGAAAGAGGACTAGTATGGAAGACAATTGCATTAAGGTGCATGCTAATCTGAAATCAAAAATTGTCGGGCATTGTATTGTAATTGTAGGACAGAATGCAGGTAGCAGCATCACATTGCACCAACTTTCTACTAAAACGACCACGGATGTTGTTCATTTTCTGTTTTGGTTACAACAAACTACTTAGTTGCTGGAAACACCTGTTATTTTCACACAGCAATAGCTATGATGTAATGGAATACTGCAATGCAAGAAGGAGAATATGTAATCGGTATTCAGTAACCTCCTTTTTTCTTTTTTTACAAAAAACTCAGCAGGGCTCCAGTGATCTTCAGGCCCTTAGGCAACCCAATGATTCTGACAGGCCAGGCTCCTCTCCACTTACATAGGTCAGCCACAGTAAAGTGCATATTGATTTCCCCAGGCCAGATGATATTGTGTTGTCTGCTCCCCATTGCAAAGAAGGTGCCCTCAGCCAGGTTGACTTGCATGGAGGGGCCTACAGAGGTCACATGACCACCGAGTGTGACAGTGCTGCTTCTGCTGCTGTTTTCCCTCATGGCGTCGTATATACCGTGCCGGCACAGGCCGAGTTCCCAAACTGCTGAGCTGTGAGAAACTAGCAGTTTGTTGTTAGTTTTGAAACACGCAGGATTTCAGTTTCAACTTCACTTAGAGAAGAGATTGTCTGTGTTGTATTCTCATCATTTCAATGCTTGTAAGAGACAAGATTTAAAATGAATTGCTTATTTATATTCATATTGGGATGAGCCAACTAGTAAGGATGCTGTTCCTGTGTGTGTGTGTGTGTGTGTGTGTGTGTGTGTGTGTGTGTGTGTGGCGCGCTGGATGCTAGCATGTGGTTGGCAATATGCCCACTGCCCATGGTGGAATTAATCCTTGGCACCGGGTAGAGAGAAGTTTGATTGAGTTATCCGCCTGCTAGAGTGGGTGGGTGGCCCAAAAATATCTTCTGAGAATGACTAGTGAAGAAATTGAGTAGTTGAGTGTTTGTTTCAAGTGAAGGTAGTGCAACACTGTACCACTGCTGGTACACCATGCGTTGGGCTGAGGTAGTGTGTGTGTGTGACACGTCATGGTGAGAACAGGGGTGGTTCTCGTCCTCTTGACATAAAGCCAGAGAAATGTGTGGATTCAGTTTCTGGCTTTTCACTCTGTACATAGAGCAAGGGTCAAACTCTGACCAGCCTGATACCAGGCGTCACTGAAATAAAGGCATGTCAGTGTCCCTCTCTTTCGCTCTCTCCCTGCTGACTCAGCTGTGTTTCTTGGGTGACATATGTGTTTTGCCTGCAGTGCTTACTGTTCTTCAGACATACAGGCAGTATCCAAGCGATTCCCCTCAGTTGAGGATAGTTTAAAAAAACCTTCACTTTCACCCTATGGTTAGCAAGGGCTGCCTGTAGTACATTGACTATATATTTTTCAGTTGGGGGTTAACATGATTTATGGGCCTGGCAGCGGCACACGCATGCATCCGCAGGCAGGCATCTGGGGTGACTTCACAAGACTAAGGACTGGAGAGAGTTTTCTCTGAGGATAATCGTTAGCTTCCTTTAAAAACAATATATATTGTTGCTCTACTCTAAACTAATTGCACTACTTCCTACTATAGTAGTAGGAGTCTGAAGTTCTCTGAACGCATTTAGACCAATCGCAGCAATTGGGTTCTTGAGAACAACTGGTTTGGGATTTGCTTACACAGCTGACTTAAAGGAACATTTCACCACTGGAAGAAACTGCAGTCACTCAATGTTAAAGGGCCACTTCACCCCTTTTGCAACCAGAGCTTATTTTAATGATGTTTAGGACACAAACACTTTCTTGGGGTTTTTATGTGTGTAATATGTTTTTGTAGATGCCATGTTCATGACCAAAATCCTGTCATGAAAACATGGTCTCACTTCCTTCCTGGACTACAAAGTCACACCTCCATGCAGCCTCCCCCCTCTCAACAAAGGAGGGAAAGTGCACTAATGCATTATGGGCATTGTATGAATTCAGCAATTCTTGCAAACCTAGTCAAACACATAGACATCATTCTTCTGGCCATAGTGTGCAAATTTAAAATTGTGCTACTTTTATCTAGTACAAATGGTATTAACATTAAGTAAGTGACTGCAGTTTCTTCCAGCGGTGAAATGTCCCTTTAATTATTTGTAGTAGATAACAGTAGCACAATTTGAAACGGCCAATGGCGTTAATCTACGCCAAATGGTCTTGTATAGCGATTATGATCGATCGGGTCGTGATACTACTTTAGCAGTGGGTTGCTAGCTGATGTTGTCAACAACAATGGAGCGCGCCATCTTGAATTTCTCGTGCACCCTCATCCACTCTGTTTCTTTCAATCGCCTTTATCTCTGGTCAAAACAAGGTTTATGACCGAGGGGGGGGGGGGGGTGTGTTCACGTTGTCAATAACAAAGTAACCTAGATTACAGGCGGAGATGAAGTGAAGGGCAGAACAAATATTTAGAAAAAAAGAAAAACAACAAAGTGTACCCTGCCCTTTTTATCAGTTGCTGTGTGAAGCACAGCAGAACTGTTTTATGAACGATCGGTTTGCCTTTCTGGACTAGCAAGATATCTCTCATTGGCTGCCATAGTGCCCTTACTAGCAAGCTATCATTCTTCATTGGCTGCCTCGTCGTACTAGCAAGCTATCATTCTCATTGCCTGCCGTATTGGTTGCCTCGTATCTAGGCAACCAGCCACACTTTGCCTCTAGCCGACCTCTCAGCCATGGGATGCTAGCTGAACATCATTAAAGGTGCAGTGAAATGAAAAAGACGTTTTTCACACTTTTAAACCATATCCGTGGTCATCATATGGGCATACCTAACAATGGATGCCAAATAAATGTGAAAATTCTCATTTCTGTGTGTTTTTATATCAAAGGTCCATAAAAACGATTGCATTATTTATTTATTAAAACGAAAACGTGCTGCGTGATGACGTGTAGAGATACACATCGATAAAAGCCAATAACAATGAAGCTCACCCGTTTAATTCCCCATTACTGCGCCTCCGTCCAGCACAGCTGCTATTGATTACAGAAATCCTCAGTTTTTGTTCCCATTCAATATAACATCCAGACAGTGTATTACTCGGTTTCAACTTAATCATCACGCTAAAATATGTATCCGAAAACATTATAGGGTAGAAATAAGCCACATAACAGTAAACTGGTGTAGCTGGCCGACAATCTGATTGGTAAACAAACAGACACCATGCGTGTTGCGTTTAGCATAGCCACCGTCCCTAGCTACCGTCCCATCGCCTGAAGGGATGCGACGCTCTGATTAGTTCAGAAACTTCAGACCGGTGTTTCATGTGGAAACACCATTTTCATGTTGTTCACCATTTCCGTTTCACTGCGCCTTTAAGTCAAACCATCCGACACTACTTTTATGAAACTAAAAGTAGGTAACAGGTAACGACGCGGCCAATGCGATGCTAGCTGAATGGCCATGAAGTCAAACCATCCGACACTACTTTGATGAAACTTGAACCTGCCGCCATGATGCCTCAGAATTCTTTAGGCTAACTGTTTTTTGTTTTGCAGCAGTTGACTATCGCAACTATGCATTCCTGTAAGCAACACAACTTGTGCAGGTGCATCAAAGCACAAATTGCACAATAATAAAAAATAGACACAGAAGGAGCAGTGCTATCGGCTATGTCCCAACTGTCTGCAGCCTGTCATGAGTCCCGTAATTAACGGGATGCATGTTGTTCCACGGTCAACGGACCTGTCTGTGCCACTGCCCTGTGTGAGCTGTGAACCCGGGTTCTCGGAAGCTCAGAGCTGCACACGACCAATGGGACAGCGCATTCAGTGTTGCTAAGATACCCACACCCTGGGACGATGGGATCTATTCTCAAACCAGTGAAACCACAACAAGCATGATGTGCCGAGCGGCACCGACAGTTCGCCTTAGCAGCACAGGAGTGTCAACACACGACAGACACATGTACCTCTCCCATTTGGAAAACATTTGATCATTTTATTACATATGGAAAACAGAGTTTATAACAAACCATTACCCCCCCCCCCCCCCCCCCCTGTTTTCACCAAACTCGCATCTCATGTGTTCAATGTCACACCAATTTGGATGCAAGATGGTTTTCTAGTTTGTTTATTTTTTCATTTTATTTTTTCATTTGACAATTTGTCCTATTTGTCCCAGTGAGAGGCTTAGCTGTGACCTGTGAGCGTGTGTTTTGCATATTTGCATATTAAGTAATAAACTTAAACTTCATTCATATGTCGGTTTTTCGTCGGGTTTGGGTGTATTTATGCCGCTTATTTGGTGGTAATGCTGCCCCAGAGTGACAGCCAGGCAGTACCAAACACAGTACCAATACACTACCAAACACTTTTTCACAAATCGGACTGCACAGCCACGGACTGTACAGTCAGAGAGTGAGACTACAGCGAGTCACCATGCCATGATAAGATAGATGATTATTGATTACAAACTGCAGCAGCAGTACTGCTAGCCCGACCGCTAGCCACCAGCGTGGCTCAGCCTGTACAACAACAACAACAACCAGGCGCGTCACCACCATTCACTGAGTCGCAACACCCGCACTAGTGTATAGGTGATTTCACCCCCCCCCACACACACACACACACACACTTTGACCACCTGATAGCTCCGTTTGGATCCTAGTGACACCCCTGACAAGAAGAAGTAACATTCACAGCACAGGACACTGCAAGGCTGCAAGTTGACATGTTTATTTACCTGATTCCTGCTGCCGTAGTTCAGTCTGACGCCTTTTCTTTTTTCATATCCTGAACGGATAAAGTCGCTTCATGATGATAGACTGATAGATTCCGTGTGTTGTTGTCTAAAAATAAACTCTCCCGTCCGAACCTGAACCGATTACACCGAAGCAAAAATACTTTGAAAGGGGGCGTTTCCACGTGGTAGAAATAACTACTACGGCGTCGGCATGTCTCTGATCACTAAGGCTGACGGAAGATTTCATCCTTCTGAGCAGCGTACACTCACTGCACAAAGACGTTCTTTGAATGTAGTTCTTTGGAGGCCTTTTATGGAATTGGGGGCCCTGCGCAGTCTGCGTATAGGACCAATTGGCTCCCATATGGGAGGCTCCCATAGCGGAGCGCCCCCTACTGGTACCGGAGCTGCCTCAACACTTAACCCATTTTAGGCGGGAACCCCTTTTGGTGTTAGCATTACGTTATGCTTAAGCTAATTAAAAATATCAGATCTACAAGCTCATAGCGTGCCACCGAGTGGCGTGCTACAAGCTTGTAGGTCTCCTATTTTTGAAAAATCAAAGAACGACTGACATAGAAACATAGCTTTTTCAGAAAACTCATTTTCAAACAGACATTTTTAGAATCTGATCTCAGGTCAGAATGGGTTAAGTGACAGGTACCGGAGCTGAGCTCTGTCAAGCTCTGGATGAAATTAAGCTCTACCATTCATTGCAATCCAATCCAAGCTATCTTTTGCGATACGTTTACTGCACATGTTGATATTGCTAATTTGCTATGACTATTCCTTTGAAATATTGTGCAGCCCTAAACTAAACCATACTAAACAGTGGTTGGGCAGGCGAATGGCAGTGGCGTTTGACCAGGTGGAGCTTCGACTGTTGCTACAGAGTGATTTGAAAGATGGTGTAAAGGGAACGACATCAAAATCCATTTCACACACTGTTTTTAAGACCACCTAAAGCAAGAACCCAAGATCAAGATAAATTGATCAATAATTATTTATACAGAAATTATGTAAATAACAATAGATGCAATATGTAAATACTATATAACTACCGGTAAACACTAACACTAAATTGTATTTCCTAAACACAGTGTTCCTAAACACTGCAATTGTATTTGACTGACTTTGTAAACACTCAGTAGAATCGGACCTGAGCCCCTTCACTTGGCATTTTAGCCTACCTCAAACTATGTCGAGTGATGGTGAAGTAAGACCTTATGCACTGAATACTCAACAGTCAACATGATACTAGAAGTATCTCTTCTAGAATTGAGATGCTGTCACACTTCGATTCCCGCTCGGGACGCTGTGGGTGCTGGCGGCGTGTTTCCTCCTCCGCGTCATCAGTGCCCATACCCGAAGGCGGGGTTGGCGAAAGGGCCTTTCTGTGTGGAGTTTGCATGTTCTCCCTGTGTCCCCTAGGGTAGTTACCCTCACAAAAACATGCAGTAATCCTGGTCTCTAAACTGCCTCCCCCTGGCCAGCCGGGACGCCTGATGGAGGGGAAAGGAACTGGTTGGAATAACGTGTTCTTTGCACGCGCTACGTCCAACCAGGGAAACTCCCCCCTGTCAGGTGTAAAGGAGCAACTTGGACACTCAAGCATGAAGGAAGAATGAGTTAAGTCCGTTGCTCTCCCTAGGTTGGCGGAGGGTGTGTAGAGCCCAGGATCACATCACAGGATGATTGACACAGGGGTGAAAAATGGGTTACAAAATCGTGGGACAAAAAAAATATATATATATAAAAATAAAAAAAGAGATGCTGTCACACACGCACTCCACTATAAAGGTTAAATGGCCAATGGCTCTAGGGTCTACCTGACCCGGCTGTGTCTTGGTGTCTCACCAGGGGATCGTGCAAATGGGAGGCAAATGACGAATGAGAAGAGAAAGCCGCTTCGCTTTGCTCTTCACTCTGTCTGTTCCAATTATGTGTGCCGCTGTCAGAGCAGGCTGCAGGACTTAATCAGGTAATACTGAGGTTTAGCAGTCCAACCCTGAGCATGTTCAACAGAACCATTATCCTGCTGCTATAACATTGGTCGGAGAAAAGAGAATTCTGCTTTAACAAAGCAACCCGGCATTAAAGTAATGCTATCACAAATTGAAAAGCTATCTCTATATCTGGTAGGGCTAATGTTGCATTACCAGCCAGTCGTCTGTGTGTCTCTGAAACGCCACTTAAGTTCTGCTGAAAGGTTTACGCCAGCGACGTCACTGGAGTGTTTTTTAGCTAGCTTTAGCAACATTGTCCTTGTTTGCTGTATGTAAATACAATAATTGATGTCAGCAAATATGAATTGGTTTGATGATGGAGGCAAAGTACTGTATGTTCGTGCCAGGTTGGTGCTTTCCTGCAAAATGCAACATGGGATGTGTAGGAACACAGAGATGGGTAGAAACATGCATGGAGAGATTTTCTTTATTGTACATATAGAAGGTATGCGCATGCATAAAGTGAATGGCAAATTGAGTTTAACACTGTTTAACATCATGTAATGGAATCAGATACAGTACATTTCTGTTTAGATTTATGGGCTGTCAAGGCCAGAAAGTAGTTTTTTACCACTCAGTAGGCATTCACACATAACTTCCGGTTATGATGATGTCACACGCATACCATCTATTGTTGTTTCTATAGGTAATCTTGGCAATCTCCCACTTTACATTTGTTCTAAATTTGAACTTGTCAAACTCTCAATCTCAGATCAAATGCTTGGCTGCGCTACGTTGTGCAATACTGTATCGGTATCGGGAAAAGTATCGGATCGGCCCTTATTTGTCATATCGGGTCATATCGGTATCGGTGAATATGCCAGTCTAACCACAGATCCGACACAGGGGTAAGGAAGGGGTTGACACTATGGCAGGTAAATACAATGTTGGGACATGTGGAGTTTGCTTTGGAGTTGCCCAAACTGCAAGTGCACATTTGAGTGAGGAGTCTGCTATAAACACAACACGAGATATAGCTATAAACAAAACATGAGATCACGACACTGGTATCTGTATTCGGTATCGGCTAACGCAGAAATTGAGGTATCTGGATCGGATCGGAAGCAAAAAAAGTGTATCGGGACATCCCTAGTCGTGCCCCCAACAAAATCTGAGGCTGGAAATAAAGCCTTGCTTATTTCGGACCCTGGTCTTGGAATGACCTACAGACCAGACTGGCTGCTGTGCTTCTTTAAAAGGATTGCCATGGGCACACTTCCCAAACACTGCTCCTGCTTTGACGTATAGCAAATGTTGCTTTTTAGTTTACTAGCAAAGTTCGTTGCTTAGTTTTTATTTATTAGTCTTTTTTGTTTGCATTTTCTAGACGTTCCTGTTCTCCCTTTGAGCTCCTTCGGTAGTGGGTACTGTATTAGGAGCACTGTATGTTTGTCCTGTTTTTTGTCATATTTATTGTTACTGGCAGTGGCAGAGCTGTGTCACTTATTTTGCCTCTTCTCTTGGCCAGTTCACATTTGTAAAAGAGACTTCAGTCTCAATGTGGTTTTACTGGTTAAATAAAATAAATAAGGACATTAGGTTGGAGTGGCTTATTGTCTATCATTCAGCCGAGCAATACAATGGACTACTAGACCGGTGAGGTGACGGGTTGCTGAGGTAGAGTGCCGGCCACACCTACTGTCAGCTCCAAATACTTACCGCACAAGTCGTGCTACTCACACGCTGAGTTGGTGGTGCCCGGTATTGAAGCTCTGCCTGAGCGGTAACAAGACTACTCGCCCCGTTTCTGTTTTCCTCCCAGAATTTTCCCCAGTGAGGGGTGGGAGAGGCTGGACAGCAGACGGCTGGACTTTGAATTTCTCTAACTATAAACTTTCATGACAGCAGAACAGCCTAAGTACAAATATAATTTATGAAAAGCTACTACAGTGAAGTCTGTTCACAGAAGTTGTTGTAGGATATGTGGGGATTATCTGATGAGGTACCATTTGAGGTGGCAAAACCTTACATATACTAAATAAGACAAAATTGTTTATAGGTTCAATATAAGTCAAATAATATAGCCTTTCCACAGGAGTATCTTTTTATATTTTTCCAAAAAGAATACAAACAGCCAATAGCATATTACAAAGTTATCCCCCTCACTGGGGAAAATTCCGGGAGGAAAAATGGGCAAGCACCGGGGCGAGTTGTCCAGTATTCGCCTGAGCAACCCAGGCTATTCTATAGAATATGAAAAACATCGACTATACATAGATTTGGTGTGGGTGTGCAGACTCTGCACGCGCGCATGGGCATGCATTTTATGTGCATATAATTAATATATAGAACGAAAATATATTGCTTGGATGCACCTGGGATGTATCCTCACTCCTCAGTGATGTATCACAAGGTCATCGGGGTTTCGGGTCTCGCGAACATCATACCCCTCACTCGGGTGACCCAGCCGGGGTGATAAAGTCCAGAGTTACGGCAGTAGCTACATAATATATATATATATTGATTTAATATTTTATTAACGGTACTAATCAGTAACTCATATAATACTACATACAATACAAAACGTATTGGAATTAAACTCTGCCAGATTGCGGCAGTATTGAGTTCACAAGTTACCTCCTCCTGCCTGCATCTGGTCTCTCAAGCAGAAACGATGAACCCGAAGCAGCGGGACAAAAATCTGATATATCCATAATAATTTCGAGTTGTAGTCGTGTTAGGTTGTGTTTACATCTGCACTGTGGCACAGCTACAATACGTCACCAGTCTCGTGTTGATCCCGCCTCTAGCGGCCGCATACGGCCGCATATCGCTCCGATCAGCATTTGATCGGAGTGTATCGTCTCTGCCCGAGAGAGTCCAGATGGGAAGCAGGAGGAGGACCTCACTGCTGCCACCAGCTGGCGGTGTCAGGTTAAGGAAGGGGGGCAGTCAAAGGGTTCTATACTATCACGGTGTTCAAGGAGTTAACCTCTTAAACCCCAGAGGGGACCAGGGGGAAAATATGGAGTTGGAACCAACTCATTCGGTCAATGGAGACCGATTTGGGTCTCCATTGACCCACTGAGCGCTGTTCAGAGGTGGACAGCCGCTGCCCCCTCAAGAGGTTGAGAACAGGAATTGTTCTAGGTTAGCATGCATTATTGCGTGTGATTGTGTACAATGTGCATGTTACACTCCCCTGTGTGAACCTGATTGGTGGACATCCACACCATTCTTCTCTGTAGTGCGCAGCTGATCAAGAGACAGACTTGTGTCAGCTGATTTCTCTCCACTCCTCTTGCTGCTTTAGATGGCATTGCTTTATCTTTGGTCTGCTGCTACTGTACAGCCTCCGGGCCCCTGGGGGAACTAATTCCTAACTCACCGTGACAGTCTCGGCCAGGAAGGGGATCATGGAGAGGGAGAGAGAGAGAGACACACACACACACACACACACACACACAGGCACAAGCAGGCACAAACAAGCAGGCACAATAGACATGCAGTAGACGTGCAGAATGTGGTCACAAGATGAGCTGCACAAACTCTTAAAGGGATGGTACAGTTTTACAAACGTAATTTTCTCACCCCTCGTATCTCGTTCTCATTTCACTGTCTGCATTATCTATCTGACTCTTAAGCACACGTTTGCTTTGTCGTGTCGGAATGACTCACCTTTTTTACAACGCGTCTTATCAGTCCTGATAATAGGCCTAACACATTTGTGTTTATCCTCCCTGTGGTCACAGCCGAAGGAGCTGGCAGGGCTCCTATTTGAGCAACAGATGTAAAGGCCTTTGGCATATGGCTGGATAAAGACATGAGGCAACTGCACCCAGAAGAGAGCTGAAATCTGCAGGCACGTGGCCAGTGCAATAAATAATAGTGTCTTTTTGAAGGTGGAGTTCATGCAGGGCCCTTATTATTAGCCATGGAAAGGTTTTTCAGCCTAATTCAAAATGTATTCTTCAGCACAACCTAGAGTTGTCCCAATACCATTTATTTCAGACAGAGTATGAGTACTTAATTTTTAGTACTCGCCGATACGAGTACTTTATTTTTGTTGAGTAACCACTTATTTGAGCCCCTTTTTCTCATAGATGCAGATTGATCTCCGATCTATACTTGTCAGTTGTCATTTATGCTTGTAGATCGGCTGTTTTTTTTGTCAGATTTGCTCCTGTTTCATTCGTTCAGCCTAGTGTCATTTGGATTTTGGATGTTTTGGTACTCGGGTCAAAGTATCGGGGCCGGTTCCGAGTACGAGTACTTGATTGTGTTATCGCCCGAGTAACCAATATCAGTATCGGTATTGGAACAACTCTAGCACAACCCACTCAATTAATTTAGTTAACAGTAATCTGAGCTACCCAGTAATTGGTGCATTCCAAATCCAATGGTGCATATCCAAAGCTCAGAATTATAATCAGCTTTGTCACATCACAAGTTTCTACAGGTATACAGAAGTGGGTGAATTCCCCCCCCCCCCCCCCTCATAAAAGGCCGCTCCATCAATCTGTTTGTCTATTACATTCACCCACTACATTCACATATTGTACATTCACACCGATGGTATGGAAAACTATGCAAGACACCAACCTGCTCATTGGGAGCAGTTCTGGGTTTATCGTCTTGTTCAAGAACACACGAAGCCAGGAGGAGCCTGGGATTTAACCAGGAACCTTCCAAAGCAGCCCCTCTACCACCTGAGCCCAGCAAACGTGTAAGCTACACTTGGGACAGTAGTTGATGATGACTTTCACAACCAAGATTTTCCAAATATTCCAAGTCATTCTGTATCACATTTGGTTGCAATAGCGGTTAATTATGCTGATAATCCTGTGTCACAACACCTTAGATGGGTAATTGTTTGTTTGCAGGACTTCCCAAGGTGGAACAAAGCCTATTGATTATTGGTTAGGAGCAGGATGTTGGCTGAGACTTGACCCGACCTCTATGGAGCAGCACAAGCCCAGGGTGCTGCCATTAGGTCAGACATCAACTCTGATTCTTATTGAATCAAGGGGCCATTAGTGGGCTATTCAAAAGGCTGCCAGCAGGGGCTCCATTGGTGTTTAGCCCCCGTGACCTGGCGATTATGGTAAATTTCTGTTTCTGTGAAATATTTGCTGCTGGTCCCCATCTAATCCCCAGCCTCCTGAGAGGGCTGATCATTAGCCGCCCGGCTTGTTAGCGCTGTTAGCAGAGCCCGGGCGACAAAGCCTTTTAACACAAGTGGAGTTCATCTCCGCTCCAGGAGAAAGTAGTGGATTACAATGACTCGGTCTGAATCTCTGGCTTTAAGACTGTCCTGCTCACATACTCTGAGTCTGATCATATCATCACTAAATGGTGCTGACGGGAGACAAGCAAGTTGTCTACCGGAGACCTTTGTCGGTAGGCCCAGAGATTAGAATCTGTCTCCGCACGGTTGGAAATGTGAGTTCTGAGGTCACAAAATGATACTCCCTATCCTTTAAGCTTCTGTGTACCATGGTCACCACTGCGTGAACTTGAAATTGTAGTCCAGCCGCATCATCAGCAACGCTCTTTAAATTAGTAACTTTTACCAATTCAGTTTCATTTTCCTTTGACAGATATCGAGTTGTTTGTCATAAAGACCGTGGAAACTATGGCTTTTCTCTCACTCCATAGGTACATTTTAATTGGCTGCTGTCCGTTTAATGGGAGCTTGAACTTTTAACCTGTAGAACTCTGATCTCCCACAAAATGCCAACAGATGGCAGGAGGACAGTGGATGTGTTGGTCAGTGAGCCAAAGCCAAAGATCCTCTGAGTGTGCAGGCATACGGCTTTGTATACTGTCTCTTACCGCATCTGTGTTCACATGTGTTTTCAGGTATATGTCCTATCCTGTAAAACATTGTGGAAGGAGTATGAATTTCTAAGTTGTGTTTTCACTCACACACGTTTTTTGTCTTTTTGGAGGCAGCTGGGGGGAGGTGCAGTAAGGCTCAGTGTCAGACTTGGCAGGGCTGTGTGTGTGTGGTTGTTTAGATTACGCCAATGTGTTAGATGGATAGTGTTAGATTACACTATCCATGTAATTACGCCTCACAATGTAATAACTAAAATGTAATAAAAGCTCATTGTAATCAGTTCATAACGCACAAAAAACTATGCATGCATGTAATAACGGCAACATACGTTTTCAGAAGTTGTGTGTGTGTGTGTGTGTGTGTGTGTGTGTGTGTGTGTGTGTGTGTGTGATGACACTCGCTAGAGTCGCTTCTGATTTTAGGTCTACTATGTGTTAGGGATGTGTCCAAAATGAAAATCAATTGGTATAATTCAATATTAACCGTTTGGGGGGGGGGGGGGGGGGGTGGACTTTTTTTATATGAACCCTACAAATAAAAGCTTCAATTGCGGAAATTGTCTCAATCAGCACCAATAATGCAGTTGGTTTCAACTCTTTTCATATCTTGGAAATTAAGTAATGTAAATAATTAACAATACTCTTGAGAGTTAATAAGGGTCCATTTGGTTACTAACTCCATCTTTTAGATGAGGACCACCTGGAACCATAGAGTATTAAAAGGATAGAGACTGAACTGGCGCGAAGCTCCGCCCCTCCGCTATTCATGTCAGTGGAAGTTGCTCAGTGGCGTTTTGAAGCCGCCGGAGGGACCGTCTATTTCCGCCTTTTTGGGCGCACTTCCGCATTTGACCTCCAAAATTTGGAGGTCAAATGCGGAAGTGCAACCGAGCGCTCAATGTTAAAGCTCAGCTGCACGGGGTTTCCTCGTCATGAATCCACGGGTCCACCTACAGTCCTTCCTCTTACCACTAGGGCCCAGCGCTTCAACATTGGAGTGCCTAGCTGGCCCCTTGCCTGGAACCCCCTCAAGGACCACTGGTGGTGAATTCCCAACACCTGCTAAATCCACCAAACCTGTATCTTGATTGGAGTCAATCTCCACTCCAGTCACATTCCTCTCAGTCATGCAGCTACACAGACACATCCCAGGCACACTTTGGTAGGCCTATAGCCCTGTCCTGTTTGGATGACAATATTGCCTTTAGAACAGATAATATTTTCATAAAGAAAAACATCTCTACTATGTTCACTGTGGTCCGGCGACCACTGGTGGTCCCGTTGGCCGTTGTCACTGCTGGTTCTAAAATAGCAGATCTACAAGCTGCTCACGCTGGGTTGCCAACCTGCTATGCATCTATTTTCGAAAAATGTTTTACATTTTGGGCGAGAGCATATGTTAAAGAGTAAAGTTCCATGTGTAAATTAAATTATTCAAAATCAAGTTCCGGTATCATTGTTTGTACCCGCTTATTTGCTTTTCAAATAGAAGCACTATGATCCACTGATCCTTTCCATAGATATGCTCATATATATTTAATAACACTCACATCCCAATAGAACAATCCACGCTTTTTGATTGGCTGTGATGGCTCCTGATGCTTTTCAATCAATATGGTAAATTGTCTCTGTATAGTTTCTCCATAATGGGGCCAAAGCAGTCCACAGAGCAGCCGGTGGGGGTGTGTGTGGGTGGGAGGGTGGAGTGTCACTGGCAGTGCTGAGACTGAACATGTGACAGAGCACTAATGCTCAGAGGAAATTCCTCCAGAGGATGAGAACTGAGAGCCGAGGGGGAGGTGGGTTGGGTGGGTCGGGGGGGCCAAGAGGAAGGCGGAGTTGAAAAACACTGTTTTGAAATATCAAAGCAGACGTGACGGCAGAACACAAACCATAGTTTTAGTTTACGAATGCATTTGTGGCAATTGGGGATTCCTTTTTTGCTTTACAACTAATACAACATATATTCCAATAAATATCCGTTTTCTTATCTCCTGTCGTCTTTAGAAAATCCCACACATTCATCACATCCTGTTTTGTTTGGGTGAGCCTCTCCGCATGGCTCTCTGGCTGTGAACTTGTGCAGGCCAGGGTTCAAAAGGGGATTCGGTCTCCTATTACGTCATCACATTATGACCTCACGTGAACGCATTCCTCAGCTGGCTCAGTTGGCAGGTATTTGAGAGAAATCTCCACAGTGTAGAAGGGCCGGCTGGCTCTACTTACATCGGCTACGTGTGGTGTGCGTGTGTGCCTCTAAAATGATTCTCTGGCCTCATTACTGCGTTGCCAAATGCCACGATGGAGTCCTTTTTTGACGGGGAGACCATCCCAAGTCCTACATACTACATCCTGGAATGTGGGCGTTTCATGAGAATTTCTGCCTTCTTTTTCCCATCGCTCTAAAGGGGCGGTCACAGATTCCGCGTTCTGGATCTCCGAAGCTGTACGCTAGATATTCTGGCTGGCCACAGCGGACACATGTGCGGCTTCCGCTGGCTGGTGCTGGGAACAGGGCTGGGTACAGACGGGACAGACAGATGGCACTGCCACAGCTTGTTTCCATAAATAGATAACATCATTCAGTATTGATTAATATTGCATTGAACTCAGTACGAGCTTGTACTTTGAGTCTGAGTGTGATTTTTTTTTTTCCTTCACAACAACCTGTAGCGTTGATGATGTGCTCTCAATTAATCAAATTATGTCCTGTTTGAGTCGTCAACAACGCCGATGAAGGCTGTTTGAGCTGAAACACGTCCGTTGTTGGTCTTGTGAGGAAAATAAAATTGTGAAAAGGACATTATGGATTGCTGCTGGTTTGTTTATCCTATCATTGTATGTTTTGATCGTGCACCCACCTAACACCTTGTCCGTTTGGAAATTAGCATGCCATCTGGTTTGGTTTCTGTTCCTGGATCACTGCCAAATGTCGAGTAGGACACCTACTGGTTGACAATATATTAATGAAAGTGGGCTATGTGGTGTTACCGGCGTTGACATGCATTTATTAATTGTTACACCGTGACAAACAACCTTACTTACTTACATTTGCTGACTGTCGTCTTTACTCGCCAGCCATCAAGGCGGCTTTGTGCCCCCTCTGCCGAGCTATGTGCCTGGCCAGAGGGGCTCGCTTACCCCGCCGGAGGCCAAATAACTATAGCGGTTATCATTTCAGTAAATAAGGATAAACAAACTGCTTCACATGAACAATGTTGGTGTAATTAAGAGATGTGATAAGGGATATATGTTTTATATACACAGATTTACAAATAAAGGAGCATTGGAAAGGCTTCATGCTTTAAAAGGTGACTGTATCCCAGTCACAGTGACTTTACTGCATGTCATTTGTTCTTGTTTCATTTTCTTTGAACAAGTAGTTGCTTTTCCTAATTATCTGAACAAGATGACTTCAATTGAAACCCCTTTATCCTGTCTAATTAATTGTGTGTCATGATTAAAAAGACGTACTGTATTCCAGGATGTAATAAGGTTGCAAGGTCTCCCAGGAGATGGACCCTGTAGACACTCCACTTAGAGCTCTACGTTAAACTAACGCTAATCATGTGCAGTGCAGAGCTGTAGGCCTGTTACTAGTCTGCTAACGACTAGCTAAGTGGAGCTATTGACAAACTCGTAGCTAGTTTCAGTCTTGCATTTAACACTACTAAGGACCTGTGATTGTCCTGCTTCAGCACCACTTGGACTATTGTTGCTACCTTAACTGGACCATGTTGCTGAGTTGTGCCGGTTCTGACAAAATTCTGAGTAACTGTATATACTACTATACTGTATATCCTGACTGTATTTTTATTCCTTTCATTTTTTTTTACAGTTCTTCAGCAGGGAGGCGTGGATGATTCTAAAAGGTTTCCCAGTGTTGTATTCCTGCAACTATGCCCTGAGGGATCCCCTGGACTGAAGCCAAGGTGAGAAGTGCAGTCATGGCCATCTTTCTGCTTATGTAATAATGCCTTGTATATAACCTCCTCCCAACACTACAGTGAGGGACACCAACAGCCGCGGTGAAGCCTTCTCCCTGCTCATTAAAGGGCTACTCTTTTAAGCCTAAACCATGTTCATTGGAACTCGCCCCAGGCATGACCCTATACTGCATCATGCACTTTGTTTTTGTTCTCATGTGTGATGTCCCTCCATCCAGGCTCATTGATTTGGAGAAAAGGTGTTTTCTCAGCTGTATCTTTGTAGTTTGAGTGCGTAAAGGGTGGCTGTGATATCTGAGCTGAGTTTCTCCACCATTTGATGAGCGACACTATGAGTGTGAACATCTTGCTTTATCTCAGTTTTCTGGCCACCATGATGAGTGCAGCTGCTGCAGGGAGATGGCCTGCATATCTAGACTTCTTCCCCTCTCATGCTCATGCACGTACGCTGCCTGGAGTTTTGCCAGCACACACCGCTGTCTTCAAATACAGCAGCTGCTCTGAAATTAGAGGCTACCATTAGTCGAAATGCATTTTTAAATAACGTGTCCCACTGTCCATAAGGTGCTGTGTGCACATGTATCAGTTGTCGATTTCATGTAGAATAATCTGGTTTCTATTGTAATAGGTGATTTGTAACCCGCAGCACGGGTGATTTTTAAGCCGCAGCGCATGTCGGAACGTCTGCACCCTCCCCTCTCCCCATATTCCGCAACTTATGTTGTAACAGCCCTCCTCTCCTCTTTCTGCGACATTCTGAAGTGACTCCTAGTGTTAAAGATTCATGAGCATGATCAGCTTTCGGTAAATGGGGGGGGCTCTGGCACTTTAGAGCCATTACCTTGCAGTGATTCTGGGGTGGAGAAGCTCTTGAGTGGAACCGTGTGGCAGTCGAGGACTAATGCAAAGTGTCTGTGTACTGTGTATGCATGCCGGAGTCTGAACCCAACTCGCTTCACCACGCCGCCCCACCCCCTTTGCATAAAGAATGAGACTGAACCATATATGGCACAGGAATAAAGACAGACATGCTCTGACTCCTGACCTGCTTATTATCTTCTGTTTTCCCCTCCTCCTCCTGTGCGTTCTCTTTCGCCCCCTCTCTCTCTCTCTCTCTCTCTCTCTCACCCCCCCCCCCTCTCTCTCTCTCTCTCTCTCTCTCGCTCTCCGCATACAGTTTAATCACTCTCTTTCCCTATAGCTCGTGTCCGCCCATTGATCTGATCCCTTAGTGTTGCGAGTGTTGCGAGACCTACATATCTAAAATTGCGCACGTTGTGGGTGTGTTGGATACCATGGTGTTCTTCTATGTTCGCTGCATAGAGCCGATGGCAGAACATCTGTTTCGAGGTAACACAGTTGTCTGCAAGGCCGGAGGGTTCACTCCCGCTGCCCGTGTTGAAATCAATAATGTTTTTAATTACACGTGTTTGTCTTTAATACCATCTGACACGATCCCAACCATGTCTCTGTATGTGTCTTGGCTCTCCCGGCAACTCTCCCACCCCTGCAGATATTGAGCTGTAAATTGAGAATGGCCCCCCCACCACCACCCCCACTCCACCCCCTTTCAGCCACTGCTTTCAGGAGCGGGTGGGGGAGGGTTTCAGTGTCCAGTGATGCAATCGACCAGCAGCACAGCAGCAACAGTATTCAGTAACAGTTTACTTTCTTTCTGTCTCTCTCAACGGTCCTGCTTCTTTCTCTTTTTTTGTCCGCTTAAGGACAGCCCAGGAACCAAGCAGACATTGTTCAGTGCCCTCCTAAAGCTGTTTTGGAGTGGTTTGGCACCCACTGTAAGGGCTTTCATTATTACAGTGCACGAGACTTCAAACACTTCCCCACTGGCTTTTGATGCCTGGCACTCTCTGGGGCCCCCGTAAGCACTGGGTGTGCCTCATACAACCAAAGCCCTGCTAACCCACATGATTACTGGAATGGCACACAAGCCCCCCCCCTTGGCAGTCAACCACTGGCAGAGATTGGCAGGGTATTTGTATTGGTCGTTCTTTTGTTTGTTTGTTGACATTAAGTCACAGGTGAAGGTACAAGTGTTTGTTAGTAGTGCTTTGACGTGTTTTCTGTAGTGCTGTCATACAGTGGGTGATGCGCTGTGTGCAATACAGAGAAACTCTGTCTGTCTGGATACACTTTGAGCAGCAGCCCCCCCCCCCCCCCCCCCCCTCGTTGTCTTTGCATTCCTCCTAGCCAGACTGTGTGGCTCCAGCTCAGACCAGGAGAGTCTGCTCCTGTGTCACCTAAGATATGAGCAACCACACACACCTCCAATCACCTACACTCAACTACACTCTGGGATCTCAAAGTCAATTGATTTTTCAAACTTTAGGCTGTGTTTTGTCTGTCTGTCTGTCTTGTCTGTTTGTCTGTCTGTCTGTCTGTTTGTCTGTTTGTTGAGCTGTCCTGTCATTGTTTAGTCTTTCTTAAGCTTGCTGTTGTGGTTCTGTCCCTGCCTAGCTAGTTGGATAACGCAGATCTATGTTTAGCAACATTATCACCATGTATGATAAAGGTTAATGTGTAATATATATTTCTGAATTACTTGTCCGTAACGCATAGTCATCTTTGTGTTAGCGATGTCAATTATCGATTCATTCATTAATCGATAATTGATAACCTTATTGATTGATTAACCGGTTAGTTGATAAGCGGCATTTAAAAAGAGAAATCTGAGAATCTTAATTTACCTCAATGTGTAACATTTCAGTTCCAGACCCCCAGGAACGCGCCCAGGGGGCCGGCAAGCCGCCCGCGTCCGAAATGGTTGAGAAATGACAGTTACCGTGTGGCGGTCCCTCTACTGTACCCTCTAGTGTACTGTACTGGCACTGTACTGTACTGGCACACCCGAAAGCATCATATATATATATATATATATACAGTTAAACTTAATATATGCGTGTGTGTTTGTGTGTGTGTTAGGTTGTGCACAGGTGGTGAAAAACAACCATGCTGTTTTCGTGCTCATACCCAGCCAGCCACCCACCCACACACACGCATAGCTCCGTAAGGGAGTGGTTGCACCACTCAAAAACGCATAAACGCATTACAAGTCAATGTAGCTCTTATTTTTACATCACCAACTTGCCACGGTGTCTATAATGTTCACTGATTGTTCAGTCTCAAATGAACTTCACTACTGCTGGTTGGTAAGCTGCTTGCTGCATAAAGGTCTTTCAGGTGAGAAGCAATTGATAATTAATGTCAAACAAGAGGCAAGCAGACGGTTAGCGAGGTGCTGCCAGTCTGACAGGTAGTGCTTATCTTGTGCTTTTTCCCATGATGAAACACATAGGAAACGAGGGGTTGAGTGGTTTTAGGTAGAAACAATAGTATAGTATTATCTGGGTAAAATTGGGTGTGTCACTGGAAGCATCAATAGTAAGTAAGTAACAGTGCGTCCTTTGGATTTAAATACGTCAGAGATGCAGGACTGGTACCTAACAACATCACTGAGTTGAAAAGAATGCCGAAAGAATGTTCAAAATGTCTTGTAGCTTTGACAAGTACATGCCGTTTGTTTGTTGAACTTTTCGCAAGGTGAGCCACTTGAGGTATTGGAAAGTTGACGACACTGCTCTGAGGCCATGTGGCTCAGGCAGTGGCATGGCCGCTACGTTGCCATAATAATCTAACCCATCATTTGCACCCCTTGAGTCAGCCGAACACATGAGCCCTGATGTAGATGAAACGCTGTAATGAACTGAGAAATGCTGAGTTCACACAGGCAGGGCTCACACGTCAGCATGCAAACACAGAAGTGTGGTTACTGTCGTGTGTGTGTGTGTGTGTGTGAGACTGTGTGTGTGTGTGTTTGCTCCCCCAGGGCATGGGTGTTTACTGTTTACTACAGTTGTGCGAGTGGAAACCTAAGCTCCATCATAACTGTTGGAAGCAGCAAAACTACTATATATGGGAGGGTAGTGGACCAGTACCAGTAGCCTTTTGCCTCTTTTCCAGTCATATATTCCTAGCTTTCATTTCCAGTAAGATTTCTAAGCTAAAGCACTGCTTAAAAAAAAAAAAAAAGCATCCCAAGTAGTAGACCGAAGACACGGATATCATACCCAAAAGTGTGAAAAGCCACCCCCGTATTGTGTGACATTGGCTCCTCACCAACTGAAAACCACTCTTGGTGCCTAACGTTACATAACCACTCTGCCTTCCCTACTTGCATCCACCTAGAAGGTTGAGTTTTGTGACTAGCGCCTTCCTGTGATGTCCTGTTTGTATGGAACTGACATGCTCATACATACATGGGAGAGTTCAGCCCGAGTGCTGCAGACGCCACCCTTTTCCACGGTTCCCCTTGTGTTGCTGGTATGGAAATGTGACATTACCTGCTACTAGATTGAAAGACGGTAGCTCGAGAGCAGTTTGTGTAAAATATGGCATGGATTTCCCATGTGAATCCAGACAACCCCCCACCCAGTGATTTCTAGGGTCTCCATCCATGCCTGACACAAGGTAGTGTGTTATGATTGATGAGCCATATGTCCTGACTTTCCGGTCCAAATGAACCCCAGAAGATGACAGCCTGAACTTGTAAGTGATGGCAGAGGCCGTCCAGAAAGTGCCAGTCAATCACGCGACTAATGAAGTTATGGCTTCATTGACCTATCAGCCCACCACCACCTTTCTCTTCTCACTCTGAGCCGAGGAGAACTGCATGCAAATGGAATTCTGTACTGTACTGTGGGATTTAACCCGCCTATGCTCGGCTGTATGAGCACTTCCTGTTTAGTTTGACGGCTCCAGAGCCATTCCGCAGGCTGGTAACTGTAACGTGACCCCATAAGGTTATTACATCAGCTACTGGCCAGATACCCCAATGTTGATGTAATTATAGAACTAGCAGTAAGTGATTTTTGTTCTCTGGCCCTCACTATCTCCTACTCTTTAGAACCAGAGTGAGCACTTAAGAAAAACATTGCAACATCTTTATAGCTGTATTCTGGACATTTTCAGCCACCATGTCGATAACAGCATTTGATCGTATGTATGACATACGTCCGTCCGTACATTCATACATACAGTACATGCATACATAATGTACTGTATGTATAAATGTTTGTCAGTCCACCCAAAAAGTAGACAAACTACAATGAAATGGACACGAAATGCTGGAATCTCTGGTGAAGTGAAAGCGAAACTCATGAAGATTGCGAAAGTTGAATGAAAATATTTGTTACTTTTTACCAGCTGCTTGCAAAGCAGAATACCCTGGAAATGTACATGACAAGTTCGCCACCTAGTTTGTCGTCTGATAACTCCATTCACTTCATGGGGCCAGTCCAATGGCGGCTCACATGCTTAAAATAGCTCTTGTCCCAGTTCAGGCTGCATGAACAGTGCTCGAGCGCGCCGTTTTCTGCCCCCTCAATGTCGTAAGCCAGCATTAACCAGGGTTGCCAAGTCCGCTTATTTCCAGCCACACTTGGATTGTTTTTTCCCCCACAGTTGCTTGCCTGATTTTTGGAGGTTGGTTAGCTTATTTTTGGCACGACAGTTGGCAACCTCACACCGTCTGCACGGCATGAAGATTCACAGCAACAACACAGTCATGTGGAAATTGATGACCATAGGCATTTGGGAAATAAATCACTGTCTCTGCGATATTGTTGCCGAGGTGTCTCTAGTCTGTATCGTTTACGATAGTCAGTCCTTCATATTTGATAGTCTGTCGCGTGGTCGCACACATGTGTTGTTCGTCTATTACATTATCATACATGGCTCAGTTAACATGTGTTGTTTGCGCTATGTGCATACATCTTTTAAACTTCATTACCGAGCCACTTAGTGAGCTTAGAGGAGCGGGTGGGCGTGGGGAAGACCGTTGCCCCACGGCAACGGGTACGAGAATTAGTCACTCGCAACAGAGACAACTCACTTGATGTGAGTGCTGAGCGGCCGGCCAGGCCCGGGCCACATATCCCCGCCAGGTCAGGTTGTATACCCAGGCCTGTGGAATTCATAGGCGGTCATATTAGCCAATTTGAATGGAATCTGCTCATACTGACTGATACTGAACCATATATTGCTGTCAGGTGGAAACCTTATATGACCAAAACCATTCCTTTTCAAAATATACATATATTAACAAATAAACAAATTAAAATAAAATGGTTAAATAGCCCATCTACAAGCTCACAATGCATCATATTATTCATATCTCTCGGGAGCTTGTAGATCTGCTATTTTTTACTGTGGACCACCACAGCAAATATACAAGCAGCTGGTAATAATATGACTGTCATCGTTTCTTGTTTTTCTCTCAGTGAAATTATTTAAATGGCAAGGTGAAAATTTGATTTGTGTGTGTGCTATTATTATTTCATATTATTTATTCGTTTTTTAGATTTTTTAAATGGTTTTTTTTGTGTGGCTTTCGCCTTTTATTTTTTATGGAGGGACAGACAGTAGGCGACATGCAGTAAAGGCCGTCGGGATCAAGAGTCAAACCCGCGGCACACTGCCAGACTGGATTACCAGCCAAGGTGCCTGGACCGCTGAGCCACGGCCTAGGCCATATTATTTATTTGTTTTGTTCGTATTCTTTTGTTGTTGTTTATGTTGTGTAATGAATGGACATTTTGTCCTACGACAGAGAGAAAATCATCAGGGACGGAACACGGAGAGGTGACCACATTCAAAGCATTAACACTGTGGGCATTGTAATCGTCATCAGCTCCACTGTTTGTTAATATTGTGTGTGTGAGTGTGTGTGTGTGTGTGTGTGTGTGGGGGGGGGGGCGGGGGTAGCAGGGGGCTGCATCAATTTGTATCAAACAGCAGTAGTGTTATATGAAAATCTTCATAAAGCTTGAGAAAGTTCCTTTTGTCGACCATCTTTTTAATAACTCAATGCAGTATGTATTTGTGGGAATGTACTTTATTATTTATAATTAAAGCTTAATCATAGCTTGATTGCGTGCTTGCGTGTCCTCCGTGCGTGTGAAATCAACTGCTATGAATCACGGCCTTTTCATTATTCATCACATGACGCAAGAGTACCTCAGGAATAATTGACCCGTATGCTTCTTATAATGTGTAGACTGGAACTGGACCCAACTTTCAACTGTCCACCAAATGCAAACAGCATAGGCTTTACTTTAAATGAAATGAAGAGTTGTGAGCATATTATCCCTGTATGTATATACACAGTGTATAGCACTATACATTACTGACCTTTAGCGATTGACGTTGAGCTTTGCTCGGGGAATAGCTATTCTCCACTGTACTGATGTATTGTAGATAATTAACTCAATGACATGGCACCTTACAGTAACCACTCTAAATGTAGGGATTTGGGGTATTGTCTGAGAATTCTATAATGGTGGTCCTCAAAGTGGGGGGCCCCCAGCAAAGTTAGTTGATAATACTTCAACATCTTCAACATCGGTTTAACCACAAATACATATTCATTTGGGGGTCCTTTGACATGAACAAGTTTCAGAACTAAGTTTTCCCAACACCAGATCTGCTCATGCAAGGATTGGGTTCCCCAGCAACAGCAATGCCGTGGCTGTCTGTCAGCTTACCGGCCTGGCTGTCCAGCCAACCGCCTGTATTGGTGTCATTGAGACGTGCCATGTACATCCAGTGTCCCTGATTTCTCTCAATGAACGGTGACCCCACCGTTTTTGCCATGTCAAGGAGAGGGAGGCAACCAATCATTTTCAACCCAAAGGGACAAGTGCAGCCAATCAGCTTTGGAATCCCCATGGTAACTTGCGCTGGAAGACCAGGAGACAACCAATGAGGACGGAGACTGGAGAGCACGGCTCGGCTACCATAGTTTAATGGCCCGTTTCTGTTGTCATTAATAAGGCGTGTAACCTCTGCTGTGTAGAGAGACACCCTAGTGTAATTTCAGGGACAGAACCGTACCACAGCATAAAGACGCCCCTTACGGCTCCCAAAAAGACTGTAATGTGAGGACAAAGCGTGCCACACACCCAAACACACCCCGGTTGTTTATCTGTGTCTCTGTATTGCTGCCAGCCCTTTGTTTAACGAATGAATCCATATGTTACACAGGCCGATGAAAGCCACTCGCTTTCAAGTCACTGTCACGAAATCGAGTCTGTGTGTTTTTCCACCCTTCCGAGTCTCCTTCCTCCCCTCTGCCCAGTCACCACGGCTTTGATTTCAGCCATTTGAGCACACGGGGCCCCTACCATTCGCTTTAAGTAGGCCACTGCAGGCCAATAGGGAGCTAGACTCAAGGTACTGTAGCATGGTGGCTAGCTCTCCATTAAGTTACGCAGGCTTCTGCAAAGCTACACTGTTCCCACTCTGCTCTAGATTGTGCTGTGTTGTGCTCTGCCTTATGTAATGACTGAGGAGCGAACACTGTGTGCTGTCGCTGTTTCCATGGTTATGCTTTTGTTATTTTTATCTACCCACGGCCTCGGTATGTGTCGCTTTCTGTATTGTCTTTCATTTTGCCCACCAATTTTCGGTACGACCTGACCATGCTGCAAGTATTGATGCGTTCACACCTGTGGTGACAAAAGCTACAAAGCGTCCAAGCGCAGCCAGCTACATTGCCGCAAGTCTCCATTTAAAAGTGTTGCTCAAGCAATACTGCGTAAATGTAGAGGATAGGTTAGATAATAATAATAGATTTAAATAGCACAGGGAACTTGTTAACGGCAAGAAGGAATTTATCTTCCTTTTACGGAACAGAGCAGGAATTGTGGGTTGAGGGAGGGGGAGTGGAACTGGGGAAATAAAAACATATAATTGATTGACGCTTCAATGCGTCATTGGAGCGCTGCCCGTCATGCAGCGACAAGTGTTTTTGTACCTTCGTGTCATTGGCTTCCATTGAAAATTATTTGTAGCCTGTCGTTTTGTCACCGCAAGTGTGAGTGCAGCATATGGCCGACATGTCGCCGCAAGTGTGAATGCAGCATATGGCTGATGGGCAGAGCAGGATTCTCACTTCATTGTCATTCAAGTTTCAACTGTACTGTACCTTTTTTCTGGAAGAATATACAGGGGTGCACAATTGTGCCAAAGTACGCATCTGATCTGATTTACTGCACTGATATATCCACCCATGTTGAAAGCCAACTCCATTAACTGCCATCAGGTTGTGGTGCACATGATGGTGGTGATTAAAAAGCCATTACTCCTTTGAATAATTAATCATTTTTCATTTACTGCCGTGGTCAACACAGACAAAACTCTGTGACGACTCGTAGGCGGAGGGAAGGGATAAGTCTTTTATGGAGAATTTTCCGGATCTCATGAGGACATGAACTTGTGCATGCCTCTCCAGTTGGGGCTCTCATCTTGTCACATCACTCTTTCTTTACGTTTATATTCAGATCAGAAGACACGGTTCAGATTAAATGCCATCAGGTGATGGCATTTAAATCTAAGGTCAGAAGGAAATCCAAGGTAGCGCTGTGTGCAGTGTCACTTACACTACTGGAGGCAGCCGTATTGTCTGTGTATACTAGTAGTAAAAGTAATACACAAAACATTTCAGCCGTATTGTCATTACATTGTGTATACTAGTAGTAATACACAAAACATATCTGCTGCTAGAGTGATCTATAGCAACCAGGCAACAGTGCATTCTTATTTCTTTGCATAGCATACCGGTATTTACTTTGCATATGCATATCTTTTTATTTACTTGATAAAAAGACTTTTTAAAATAGGTTTTTCAGATAGGATAAAGCAGCGAGAATGGCACAGAGGTCATCTAGCCTGGACCATTAACTAGTTTCTACCTAGCATCCTGGCACAAATCATTAATTTAAAAATATAACATTTAAAATATGACTGATCTACAAGCTCACAATGTGTCACATCGGGCTTAATTGGTTCATGAGATGGCCCTGACAAGGAGAGGTTGTGAAGCCTTCTCATTAGGGCTTTTCTTAGTCCAAAAGTTTATTTATTACAATAACATGAGATGGATACTTGGATACATCATTTGATATTTAAAGCACAATACCAACGTTATTGCATGTTTTGCAGATTGTCTACAAGTCATTGGGCAAAGTTAATAACTTTGACGTAAAACAAAGGTTCACTGTGATGGATAACCTAGCTCAAGCAAGTTAAGTATAGTTAATTTGCATACCATACTGAAATGAAGGTCAAGAAATGGGAAAAAGTATATGTTTTATTGTTTATAGACAGTGAGCTAAATATGTAAAACATTGTGGTTAAGTACCGTAATTTCCGGACTATAAGGCGCACCTGAATATAAGCCGCACCAGCCAAATTCAGGGAAAATCCCAAATATGTACGTATACAAGCCGCACCGGACTATAAGCCGCAGGTGGCCCCCTAGTTTTCGGCCGTTTCGTTAGCTCAGAGCCTTAGATGGCTCTGCGTTAGCTGTAAAAATCCATAGATTAGCCGCACCGTTGTATAAGCAGGGTTCAAATCATGGGTAAAAAGTCGCGGCTTATAGTCCGGAAATTACGGTATATGTTTTAAGCGCCATTCACACCGAGCATGAGGACTATAATGATAATTATTTGAAATTCCATGCTTAGATGTATGATAGACCACGTTCTGTAAACGGGGGCACCAGAACATGCTGCAGAATCCAGCCCACACAGCAAGATCTCAGAGTCCTGACAGGTCCAGTCAAAGACACCTCGAAGTGGCCGTATACCAGGGAGACAGCATCCCAAAAAGATGGGTTCCTCACCCTGTTCTTGCAGAGATTTACAGGCACAACTGTACCACAGACTGATCTCTGTCAAAGTTGCAGGACCCATGCTCATTGGTGCCAGTCACACACCTGTGACTGCCTGGCACATCTGCAGGTGTGTGTTGGCAGGTGTTGAGCCAGCACACACATTGCAAAAGTAGCATTACTTTTCATGTAAAATGACCTAATTTCTGTGCAACAACTATAAACATGCTTTCTTGTTTAGAACCTAGCTCGAGTTAACAAACTTAACATGTAAAAAAAGCTTTCTTTGATGGCATCTTAGGATAGATGTAGACCTATTTGACAGGGCAGAAACATAATTGCCTGATGTATTAATGAGCATCAACGACCATCACCTGTGTACAGACACATACAGCTCCCCTCTACTACTGAAAGTGACTGCATGAGGTCTTTCTCATTTATCTCCAAAAGCACTTGAATATGATGGAAGCTCACATTTCATATCACACACACCATGATTCCCATTTTTTTTGCATCTCTTAGCATGGCGGGATTAAATTCAAGCATGGCGCGGCACCATGCCAATAACATTGTGCAGGAAACCCTCTTGGAAATTGCAATAGATGGACAGATAGAGTTTTTATTAAAGTGTCCTACATCATAAGATGCCCAGCCCGCATGGGCTTACAAGACACTCACAAAATTGTACATATATAATAATACATATACACAAATAGACAGTTACTCATGGATACATCGTTCTCCAACGTAACTGCCATGCTTTCTCTATACATTTTCCAAAAACAAAAACTTCATTACTGAACAACCAATTTAACATAAAATACCCAGACTCAGACAATACTCAGACATCCAAAACAGATCTGGGTTCTTATCCTGAATTTTTTCAAATAAAACGTTTCTTAAATCATGGTATAGTGGACAATAGAAAACAAAATGAAACTCATCCTCTAAACTCCCAGGTCACAAAGAGCACACAGTCGCTGCTCCTCAGGAAGGCCAGTATATCTGCCAACCTCAACTGCCAGAGGTAAAGCACCAGATCTTAGCTGGGCACAGAGGGACCTCTGTCCTCTTTTTAAATTAAATGCAACATAATGTTCAGTCATGTAATCCTCTTAAATTGAATATAACTTCTCAATTTCGCCTTCTTCACAATGTCCACCCTCCATTTCTGCTGATAACATTGACAGTTTATATTTGACTGTATTAATGTTACAATGAAGGTTATTTAAAAAATTTGTTTTAAGTCAGAAATTGAGAAAATTGAGGAGACCTCTCTTATCCACGGATGATTACATATTTTATTCCAATTAAATACAATTTTTGTAAGCCCCTCTTCTGGCAGTTGGGTAAGGCGATTCCATAACCTGAATAGCTCATATTATCGTCCGTAAACACGGGAACATGATGTTTGCTGCTGCTGTGATTTGGCCTGCCTTTTTTATATGGTATTGTATGGGTTTTTCTTAGTGCCTCCCTAGCTGAACACACAGTCTTGGGCTGTGGGGTGGGGGGGGGACTGTGCTCCCATTTCTTCCTCTCTGGGGAACGCTGTACCATCAGTGAGAAATGATTGAATCTCGTTCTCTCCGCTCCATTTTGGCTCATTTCTCCGGGAGTGGATCAACCAGTGCCCCCAGCACAGGTTTGTGCTTGTGTGTAAGTGTACGTGTCCATGGCTATGCACTCGGAACAAATTGTCACCCCCTCCCATTGCAGTTGTTACATTTCAGGGCATGCTTGGGTCAACCCATCAGAAGTTGTTCTGCTGGTTGTGTTGTCCGTACCGTCACATATTAAATCCTAACAGACTTTGGTATGTGTGTGTGCTCTCTCCTGCACAGACGCTGATATGCATTGAGGATGAGTGGAGTCGGTGAAAACCCATCTGACCCTGCCAGGGCAGAGTCACGAAAACGCAAAGAATGTTCCACCGAACTCCTGGGCCCCAGGTGAGTCTTACCAATCCACACTCAAATTGGGGGACAGACTTTCCCTAAAGACCTCCTGGTATTAACTATTATTTTGGTTATTATCTTCTTAGTGATTATGCTATCGATACCTTTTTTCGGGGGGTACAGTGTGTATATATACACACTGTATATATACCGGTGTGTATATATAGTAAATATATATATAATATATAATATATATATATATATATATATAGAATATTAGTGGTCCATGACATGAAAATGTTTGAGAACCACTGCTCTAAAACAACATTGGACAATGATGTTTGACAGTCAGCAATATTGTTGCTTATTCTAGATTTATTTTCTGACTTTTTCGGATTTTCTGACTTGATCTGGCCTGTTAACATTTTCATAGACCTGGTTGCTTGTTTCCCTCTCAGTCAGTGTTGTGTGTGTGGGACACGGGGTAGTGTTGTGTGTGTGTGTGTGTGTGTGTGCGCGTGCGTGCAATCAGAAGTACTGGCAGTAGCGAAATAACAAACGCGATCTATCTAATCGTAGTAGTTAGGTACAAACCAAGTACTTTATAAGAACAATGTTAATGTAACTAAGACATTCGCTGAGCGAGCTATATTTTAAATTCAGAGATTTAGAAGGAATAAGCTAAATGGTGAGGCGACTATCCGTGAGGTAAGGTTTCTCTGCGGAGTGCGGAGACGCCGGAGAGGGAGATCCATAGGGGAGATCACATTACAGCAGCCAAAGAGGGAGGGGGGTGGGGGGGGGGTTGCGAACTGTTTTCATGCGCACATCTTTTCATTGGCTAGTTCGCTTTGCGCACATCTTTTCATTGGCTAGTTCGCTTGCGCCACGTGACAACTTCTCACTTGTTAATATAGATATTCTCTTATTCTATTATCAATTCAAATCAACATGAATACTTTGAATAGAATGTTTTATAATTTACTAAATTAATTGGTATGATTAAGCTCTGAAGCCCTATATTTTAGTGTCGCAAAAAAATAGCACAAATAGCAGGTCTACAAGGTCAGTGGTCACAAACACAAATTGCAGATCTACTGCACAAGCTACACGCCTGTGAGCTTGTAGATCAGCTATTTTGTAGATTATTGAGTATCTTTTGAAAATAATGGATTAAATGTATTGTTACAGCCCTAATTTTGGCTGTTTTTGACGATTTGCTGCAGTGTTGAGTCAGACTTGCTCCCGTTGCATTTGTTCAGCAAAGTGTCAATTGGATGTTTTGGTACTCGGGTCAAAGTATCGGGGCCAGTTCAGAGTACTGAATACCAGTATCGGAACAACTCTAGTTTTCACATAAAATAAATACAGAAAGTAACATTGTTCATTCATTTTGTAACTAACCACTCAAAGAAACAAGACACCACAATAACCCTGAGTGCCATGGAGCACATATTCAAGACAAACTTAAATAGTAATAATAAAGGCAGTGTGTCATTGGATAAAGGTTATCGAATGATTGGAATGTAAACCGACTGTTATCCCTTTCCCATCAAGCTATTTTGAGGGCTGGTTTGGATCCATAGCTAATCTCTAATCAGTTCTTTGTTTGGACAGCAAAAGAACTGTCTCTCAGCAAAAGAACTGTCTCTCAGCAAAAACACAAGAACCACGAACTAACATCAACAAAACACGAAGCTGTGCTGGCCGTGTATGAATCCAGGAAATGCCTACTGTGAAAGTTGTAATTGAGACTTGGAATTGACAATACATGCATTTTAAATGGAGGATATCTTAGTTACACCAACATTTTTCTTGTATAGTTTTGTACTTACTCTCTCTGGGTCGTCCTCAGATGAGCCCTCCATCGTCGCTTCCAGTCATCCCGGTTCTCCATACATCTGGCCAGTTCGTTGGTGCTTTGTGCTCCTGCGTAGTACATCCACATATCATATGTTAATGTGGGACGTCCTCTACTCCTCGTGTGCCCGTGTGTTGGTTGCCACAGCACTAACTTGTGTCTTTGGCAGTGTCGTGCTAGTCTCATTCTCCTGGCTGCTATTCTTTGGCTCACCCATGGCATTCCAACATACAGATTCTTGTTGGCACATGGGTACTAGTCTCTTGCTGAGCATGCAGCATTCTGGTGTAGCACCCGTCTAGAGACTTGCAGGGTTGGCTTCAGGATCCAGCATTCACTGCCGTATAGGAGAACAGACTCTACCGTTGCATAGAAGAAGCTGAGTTTGGTTTGATGGGAGAGGTTGGAGTTCCATACACTGGCAAGATCTTGCTCCATGGAGTTGACCCATGAGCCAAAGTACTTGAAGTCCTTGACTTTCTTCAGAGCAGTGCCTCCTGTTGTTATCAGAGGTGAATGCTCAGCTGGGATGTTATAAGTGATAACTTCAGTTGTCTGGGCATTCAGCCAGAGGCCAACCTTGGCACACTCTGACTCCACTCTGTTCAGGAACTCCTGAGCTTGTTCCACGTGGTCGGAGAGCAGGCTGATGTCGTCCGCGTAGTCCAGGTCCGTCAGGACTACTGTGGGGTGTCGTCTTTGGTGTTAGGGTGAGGTCAAGAATAAGATCCTGCTCTCGTCCACTGATGGCCTTCCTTAACGTGTAGTCCAGGACTATGACGAAGAGAAAGGGTGTCCCTTCCAGGAAGGGTGTCCCTTTGCAGTACCCCAGCCAAGATGTCAAACTCCTCACTGCTGCCATCTGGGGTCACCACCTTGGCCCTTGTCCCTGCGTACATGGTTTCTATTGCGTTGTGAGGGTAAATGGAATGCCGTATCCGGTTCACGATCATACGGTTGTAGACCTTTGCTGTGATACATGTCAGGCTGGTAGTTGTTTGGCTTTGAGAGGTCCCCCCAGGCACGGGATGATGTTGGAGAGAGACCACATGTAAGGCACCTTGTTGTTTAGCAGGGCAAGATTACAGAACCGTAGGATGATGTTGTTGAGCCCACGGTTCTTTACAACCTCTGGGGGTATGCCGTCCGGCCCAGCACTTTTGCCCTTTCTCAGCGAGGCTTTCGCCCTGGCTAACTCACTGACCGTGAAGGGACCATCGTTGATGTTGAGGTTCTGGAGGAATGGTGGTATGTCTTCCTCCTCTCCATCTACGTTGTGCCCAGCAACCTTCGGAAGTGGTTGAACCAAGTTGTCACTCGGAGGGCTCTCAGGGCTGAGTCCCTCACAGTCCTTCCGTCCAGTCATCTCATTGATGACCCTCCAGACCTCACCTTGTGCTTCCTGGATTCTCTGAACCCTCTCCATCAGTTCCTCCACCTTGATGTTATCAGAGGTACTGAATAGGAGCTGTTTGGCTTCCCATGTCTCTCCGCAGTTAGGTATGCGCCACCAGATGGGTGAACAGGGCACGGAGCGGGTCAAACTATGCCCCATCCCCCCTTAACAAGTTCATCTCTGCCATATTTGGTTGAACAAAGACGACCGTAGCAGTAACACTTAAGACATTTAACTTGAGTGGATATCCGATTCGTGACTACTTCAATTTGATGGGGCCCTGTGATGAAGTAGGCACAGTCGCTAAGAATAGCTTACTGTCACTGTGACTTCTAACCCTGGGGTACAGAGAGTCTGCTGAAGCCTATAAATGTAAATCTGCATAATTCATCTGCAGACAGGCACACAGGCGTTGTCTTTATTGATGCAGCGGTGCTTCATGCTTGCAAAACAGAAAAGAAAAAAAAAACAAGAAAATGCTGACTGGCTGACTGCAGATATATTTAGCTAGAGCTGTGTGTGTGTGTGGGGGGGGGGGGGGGGGGGGGGCAGGGGGGCATAGTTTGACCCCGGCCTTCACCATCGTTCCGAACTCTGCTCCATGCCAAGGTTAGCGTGAATGCTGTGCGGTGGAAGCCATTAGAGCCGTGTTGTCCACAGATGACTGATGACACTGAACCTTGGTGGAGGTGTATACATTGAACTGCTTTGATGTTCTGCCCCACGCTCTGTGCCCTGCTCACCTATTTGTTCTCCTGCTGTGAGCAGAATGTGGTGTGTTTGTGTGCGTGTGTGTGTGTCTGTCTGTCTGTCTCTCTCTCTCTCTCTCTCTCTCTCTCTGTGTCTCTTTGACAGTACCAAACACACATGAACACCCTTGCTTTAATACTACGTTCTAGCATCATTTTATTCACCCTTTCCTTAGGTTGTGTTCCTTCAGTTTTTTGTCTTCGGCTTCCTCTCGCTTTAACGTCTCCCTGGCATCCTCTGTTCCTCCCTGTTCCATCGTATCACTACATGGTTTTTCCCTTTTGTCTTCACAGCCCCAAGCGGAGCAACGAGAAACGCAATCGCGAGCACGAGAACAAATACATCGAGGAGCTGGCCGAGCTGATCTTCGCCAACTTCAACGATATCGACAACTTCAACGTCAAGCCTGACAAATGTGCAATCCTTAAGGAAACTGTGAAGCAGATCAGACAGATAAAGGAGCAAGGTACGAGGAGCACCATTTTCAGCATTGACTCTTAATTATTTACGGCGTATGCCTGTTCAATAAAGTCTCAGTGTTAATGAATAGGACTTTCGGCATAGTAACTGGTCAATGGATTGCATTTGCATAGCGCTTTTCTCCAAAGCGCTTTACAATGTACAATTTACACACCCATTCACACACAGATGACAGAGGTAACCATGCAAGGCACCAACCTGCTCGTCGGGAGCAGTTGGGGTGTCTTGGAGGAAACTTCGTTTTATTCCAAGACGGCCGCTCTCCATCGTGAGCCACTGCTGTAATGAATCCTTAGTTACCATTCAACTTGGCTGCTTTGTCTCTCACACCTTCGCCACACCGCTGATAAGACCCTGATAAAAGCCTCCATATAATGTGTCGTGTAAATAACCTAGTTAATTAAACTGTGTGTAAGGTGTATACGGTTAGGTGAATAGCAGTGTTTCTATTGTGGTTTGTAATGTTGTGAATAGGATAAAGGTAATGCTGTTTTGTACGTATGTTGTGAATAGGATGAGGCTATTCCTAGTAATTAGACTGAATAGTAATCTATAAATGTTTGTGTAGTATAAAGTTTGTACATTAGAATGAATATTTGTAAATGTTGATTTGTTTATGATGAACTTGTATGATTCCCTCCGTGAGAACCAGTAGCATGAATCTACTAAGCAATGAGCGGAGAGCTCTAGGTAAATGTGAGTCAGACTGGCTGGCCGAGGATGTCGACTTATTTTTTTTGTGACTCGCATAGAGCCAGGCGTTATGTAATGGCAAGCAATGTGATGCAAAAAATGATTCGCACACAAACACAAACTCCGTCCCTCCCTCCCCCACCCATTTCTTTTGCTCCTCTCTCCCTTTCTCAGCTGCTTTCGTTGCTCTCCTTTTTTATGCCAGGCTGGAGTCAGAGTGACATCCCCTGCCCGCCCTCTGAAGGCAGTTATTTTGTTTGTACATGGACCACAAAGCTTAACAGGACTTGTTTTTCTTTGTTCACCGCCAACTACAGATGCCTTATTCGCCTTGGAAGAGACACTGTAAAGAACTGTACAGTTCTTGTACAGTTCAGTGAGGGCACAAAACGTCTGTTTCTTGTTCCCTGATACCCTTTTTATGAACCGTGTAAGCCCTGGTACCTCATTTAGAAGTTTTTACACCGGCAGTTGTTTTAGAACTTCACTACCATAAGTCCTGGTCCACTTCCCTGGTGACTGGGATTGTAAGACTGTGGAAATAACAGTTTAGCAGTGGAGAATATTTCTTATTTCCTCTTCCAGTAACTGCTTATGGTAGCACTATACCGGATGCAGGGACTCGAAGTGCACAGATTTAACACAAGAAGACACTTTTGCTTTGAGGATGGACTTTGAAATAGAGGCCTCCAAAGGCAACACTTAATGTATCCCTGTATGTTTTATCTCATGTTGTCTCCATACATTTCCTTAATTGAATTCTGGGTGGATTTGTGTACTTGGGGGTGGGGGGGGACGACTCACCCACTAAGCCAGGCAATGTTTCAAGCTTGTTTGGTCTTAATAGACAATATGGCGGGTAATTGATTTCTTTATAGTGCCCATAAAGTAATGGCATAGCAGGGAATTTTATAGCTACTTTTACACTCTGGGCTGCTAGCCTACTAATACTATATTACAACTCAGCCCCAATAGTCTGGGGGCTGATCTGCTCTGAACTGCACTTGGATCAGAGAGGAGTTCTCTTACATTCAGCCTGATAAACACTGACCTGTGTTTAAAGAGAAATTTGTGGTCACTGGTGACCCTAACTTTTCCTAGTGTTCTAAATGCCAGTTTACAGAACTGTACTAATACCGCTTGAAACATCTGGTAGATGTCTGGATGGTGTACGTGGCCATTAGTTTCAGCCGTGTACCTGCAGAAGGACAGTAGCGCCTGGCAGGAGATAGTTGGAGCCACTGAGGGCTGCCACGGTGCTGAGTGATGGCTTTGTACTCGGGGCAGCTGTGCTGGTTTACTGGGCCCTGCTGGGCCTGCAGAGGCCCTGCTGATGCAAACATCATTAATACTGTGTGAGAGAATGAGAGAGTCGGTGCGTGTGCCACCGCAGCAGGGCGAAACCTCCTCACACACATCTGTACCCCCCCCCCCCCACCACCACCACAAAAAAAAACCCCGAAAGGCAATGGATTTGTTCCCATTTTTCGGGCCACAGAATTTCCTCACCATATGGTCAGCCGTCACATGGGCGCAGTGCAACAATCAAATGCGTCCCCCTCCAGTTACTCCGTTGGCCCCCTCATTCCTCCTCTCATGATCATCTTCAAAAGTAGGGCAGCCCGCACTCTGAACATAAGGCTTCTCTGCACGGCTATTAACCCAATCACTCACATGGAGAAATGGGGAGCTTCATTTTGCAGGTATGGGATGGACTGGAGCCTGCAGTATACTCCATATGTTCATTTCATGTAAAAAACTATAACCTAATAACAGCTACCTCACTGAATAATGAGTCTTAATGACTGCAGATGAAAGCAATCTTATCTTATCTGACGAGACATACTGAATGCATTTGTCTTGTGGCTTTCAGGTCTATAAGCCCATGGCTTCTTTGTACATGCCGTTGGTGACTAACGTTAACCTGTATACTGAAATGTCCGCTCAACACTCAGCTGTCTCAGGCAGCTGTCTATATTTCACACTAAGCTGAGAAGCAACAAACGCATCCCTTTAGAGATCGATGATCATAAAATGCTTCAACGTGTCACGTAAGGTTAGGATCTCCCATAAAGTTGAGGTTTGGTTTAGGTGAGGGTTATAAATAATTCTGTTTTGGGGCAAACATGATGCCTTGTTTTCCGATTATACAGAAATTATAAACCAGCTCGTATCTGGAATCAGGAATTGTTTACCCAGTGGAAGAAGCGGTTGTTCTCCTTCATTCCATAATAGCTCTTTCTTTTGGTACGTTGACGATGCCATCCATCCTATGGCTAGAACCAGCATGGCAGCTGCATGCTCCAACTCACTTGCACTCATTTACCGCAACCTTTCACCCCATCGGTTGCTAAGTGCCTGGGTTTACACCATGGCAACGTGTTTCGACAATGGGGCAGCATGTGAATGCTTTGTGACAGTAGAGAGAGCCTTGTTAAAAGGTCTGGCTCACAAGTGACCTGTTTAAAAGCACACCGGACTGTTTTAAAAGATAAAGTAAAACCTTTTTAACGCTGTATAAGAGTGTTTCTGTTGCCACGCTTGAGATCAGTGTTGCTTCGGTTGAATAAGTGAGCTGTAGGCCCGTGTTGTCATGTGAACTGCTGTTTTTGGAAGAGCTCTCGAAAAATATATTATTTGATTTTGTGCACCTCTAAAGCAGATCTCAAACGGCTCGCACACACTCACGCACACACACGCACGCGCGCGCACACACAGAACTAATGTGACAGTGACACACTGTCATAATCCTCCAGTATCATCACTTCAGTATCATCACTCCAGTATCATCACATCGCTACACTGACCAAATAATGACCAAATTATTCACTTCCCATATTCACCTGAAACGTGCAAAAGCACTGTCACCACTGGCAATTATACATTCACGTTAGTAAATGTAGTTTTATAAAATTTGTTCTGTACAAAATAGCATTTTGTATGTCATGACGTTGATACTCTGGTAGACGCTCTACCAGACAATGTAAACAAGCTGATATTCTTGTCCCAGAACATGACAAAAGTTATCACGTACTAGACCACTGGGAACGGTAGCCTCTCTTTTTTATGCTAAAGTAGTAGTGACAATGACGTGTATAGTCTAAACAAGCTGATATACTATAACTTATCAAGTCCAAGACCACTAGGAACAGTACTCTCTCTTTAGGTTACAGCTCCCGCTACCCTGTTTTTATACTGTCCATGTTGAGACTAGTTGAGTTTGAGTTGAGTTTGAATCTTTATTTCGGTCATTTAAAAACAAAACTATGTTGACTAATCAATGTAAATTGCTTAACAACCATGTTAAGCAATTTACATTGATTAGTCAACATAGTGACTATTTTAGCCCAAAAGGTATGGGCTGAAGCATAAAGCTTATTTTGCCCACCTTTTTACATAATAAAAAAGAAATAATAATAATAGTCTATGATAAAAGATCACAGTAGTGAGGTCCTAGTGGACACTTTTTCACGATTGGGTGCCTCTAAGCCAATGGGAGATAAAACCCATAGTCTGAACGCTGCAACATGAAGCCGTATCCTCTAAACCAATGGGAGATAAAAACCCATAGTCTCTTTGCTGCACCTGGCAGTTATGAGTGACGTGAGTCATTCTTGTTTTCCTTCTGCCATTGCCATTGTAGCATAATGTTGCTATAAGCCTTATCATTTTGCAAAAAGAGGTTATTTTATTGCTATTGCTATAGCGTAGGCACTAATTGAACAGTTTTTGATCTGTAATGCCTGGAGAAACAAGCCTGGCTTGTGGCATTAGAGAAAACTTTTCTTTCTCGTTCTCTCTGATGCCACAGGCTGGCATCACCAATCAAAACTGTTCAATTCATTACCTAAGAGTTGCTATAAGCCCAGGGCGAGATTATTATTTAATCATTATTTTATGTCCTTATTGGATTAGCCATCTAGGCCTACTTGATGATGGAACTGATGAGTTCTATTTAAAGACAGTTGATTTTAGCCTAATAAAAACGACTAAGTCGTTTAATCCGATGGATGATTTTATTATTTTTACGGCTTGGCTCTATAGGAGGCCTTTGTTATGCCTGGAAAAATACATACGCACACTCATTAGGCTTGGGAGATTGCATATTGGCAATTATGAGTCCATGGTCTGCGGGTTTTGGGGACGATTTTGGGGGGTGATTTTTGACATTTTATTTTTCCAATGTAATGTATCCTGTCCCCGGTATTGAATGGAGCGGAGTAGAGAGGAAATAGCTTTCTATTTCTTAGTTGTCTCTTTATTAGCTACTGTACCGGTTTAAGAGCAAAGCCTTGTTTATTTTTTTTAAGACGTGCCGTAAAAATGTAAGTGAAACCTAATTATTTATATCTACAGTAGCTGGTTTCTAAATAGTATGCAAAGCATCGCTGTGCAGTGCACGCTTGACGGTGCAAGGACACATTTGCCCTGCTCTCATGAGATCCTGCACATCATTCTTAACTGATTGCTGTCATTCAAATTTCTCTGTAATCTGCAAAGTCTGGATAGGAATTCCTTGTGTCGCTTATGTTTTTATCACCAGTTAATCAAAGGGTGCGATTTAAAATGTAAGTTGGCTGCCCCTGTGCCCCACACACTTTACACGTCCCTTTAGTTACGAGAGAGAGAGAGAGGGACTGATTGATTAGCCAGCAGGATTTATTATTTTGTCCGTCTTATTAAAAAGACGACAACTATGTTAAAATGAAACTTAGATGGGTGTGTTTCCAATTCGCCACATTGTTGCTTGCAATGGTCAGGTGCAAACTGGGGTAGGATGGTACTCTACAGTATAGTCTACACTGGGGTAGGATGGTACTCTACAGTATAGTCTACACTGCGTGAACGTCACTTGGTCTCCTCTCATTGCTGTGAGCTTTACTCCTGAAAAGAACAAATTGGTCAGCTAGATGGTGAGATACAGGTGCTCGCCAGCAGAAAGACATGTAATTTAATCTCGTTTGTGCTCCTCAAATGAGAGACTGCCGTCACGTTACTATAGTAACCCCGCCGTGGCACTGGACGCGTTAAGGACTGGGGAGATGTTCTCGTGTGAATATGTACAGTATGTACCTGTATTGGCAATCGCTGATTTTTGGGCTGACCACTGAATATTTTGACATAACACTTAACTGGATGAATAGATGATATTCACTACAGCCCTATTTATTTTTCTTTGTTATCACATCAATTTGATTCCGTTTGTGCTCAGTTGTGTTAAAGCTAACAAGATAATCTAAAACAAATCAACACTTTAACAAAAGTTTAAAATGAAGGGTTGTGAACTTGTGATTTACAGCCATAAGTTGTCATAGAACGAAACTATGGGCAGAAAAAGCATTGAAAATTCGATGAAGGAACCGATTGTCGACTCACTTTCCAGGTTTTAGGACCACAAACTATTTCACTCTATAGCTTAATAACTGAGCATGCAAACAGAGCAATGTACCATTTATTTAATTAATTAGGATCCATGCTCCTTTTCTTATTGTGTTCTTATTGACTCCTCATCCACAGAGAAGGCAGCAGCAGCCAATGAAGAAGAGGTGCAGAAGGCTGACGTCTCGTCGACGGGCCAAAGTGTGATCGACAAAGATGCCTTGGGACCAATGATGCTAGAGGTGGGTAGCGTTTGTCCCTCTCCATGGGGAAGGACGCGAGTTTAGTTCAATGAGTTAGTTATATCAGACATGATGGCAAAAGACTAGGAACCTCCCTAAAATATTTAGGGAGATATTTCCCCTTTCACGTCGTGATAGGGGCTACAATGAAGAAGGCTGTCCACAGAGAGCCACCCAAGTGGGCCATCAGCAGCAGGGTCTTGAGTGTGTAGCTGTGCAGGAATAATGCTGCCAGCGTCTTGTATGTGCCTCAGAATGGCCGTAAATCACAGGGCAGAGCAATGGCCTCGTTGTCCTACGGAGGGCCACTGAAGTGCTGACGTTTAATGGGAAAGAAAGCAACAGCCGTGGATGAATAAGTCCATTGAGTCTCTCCGCTCTTCCTCCAACCCACCCACCTCCCACTCTTTTTCTTGTTTGCTTCCTCTTCCTCTCTCTCTCTCTCTCTCTCTCGTGCTCTAGCGCAGTGTTCTTCCCTCTGTTCACAGCTCGATTTGTCTTGTCATGGATTATTTATAGCTCTCCTGGTCCAGCGTCACTGAATCGACATGCTAACTCACGTCTAAAAATAGCCCAGTGCAGGCTGCATGCTTTCCCATATGTTCAGCAGCCCCCAAAACACAAGAACCATCCATTCACACCCGCTATCAGCTTCCGCCACGACTCCCATCCTCCAGCAGGAGCTCATTACGTCATGGTCTGTGGGCAACGGCCGCCGCAGGAAACTCGGCCGTGCGACCTACCTCCGAGGCCCTTGACTGCCCACCCTTATGCCTGCATGGGCAGACAGAAGTCCCTGACAAAACCGTGTGCTTTTGTTTTAACCCTCTGGGAGCCAGCCTTGTTGTGCCACACACAGGCATAAGGTTTGCATGCCATGCATGGCACCGCTACTACTCGGCATGTTGACTGGGCACAAATGATTTTCATGAATTTAATCAGAAACTGTTGCTTTTGTGTCATGTCGAAATTCTGCCATGGTCAACCACAGTTCCCACTCCTCAGCACTCCCCAGCAGATAGCCACTGCTTGTTAGTTGCTACTATATCTCGGAAGTCATAACAATAATTTATTCTATGCACTTTGTGAGCACATATTGCTCCTTCAGTCCTTACTATAAGGGAGATTGGTGAAATCGGTAGTATTGTCCCTATGGGTGACCGGACTTGGAACAGGGGCTGCCACACACTCTTCCCACTTCATTTAATACGGCAGTTAACGTGGGCAGTTATGCAACATAATGTCATGTTGCAGAGGAGGGAGCCAGTTGCCAAGCGGTTTGGGGGCAGAGAGATAACATGGAAGATTAGTGTGTGTGTGTGTGTGGTGGGGGAATGTTGAAGCACTGAGAAATCGATTGTGTACATGTGTCGCTGTGTTGGGGCGTCTCTGCAGTGTATATTTAATCAGGGCATTGTAAATCAAAGTGTTTGCTAACGCTGTTGTGAAAGAACGTGTGGAAGAAGGCAACATCTGGCAGAAGAGAGTGTTTGCTCTGTCTGTTTGCCCTACTTGCCCAGTGTGTGCAGCCTTCGTGCACTCGCACAGACGGCACTTGCACAACCACACGACTCTCTTTTAAAATGGCCCGCTGACATGCGGCGAAAGATTGAAGTTATCCACAGTGGGGTTTCAGTTGATTCTGAAAATGTGCAGTTTATGGAAAGTTTGTGTACCATCTCGAACCCGTAGTTCGAGTTTCATTTGATTAATCTCCTGTTGATTACTCTCGTTGATTTTTAAGCAGATGTGCAGATCAGCAATGTTGGCATGGCTCTCTTGTTATGACACCAGCCATTGGAGCTTTACAGTCACCCCCCGTCACCCCCTCCCTCCCTGCCCCAAGGGGCCTGAGCGTTTCGAAGGCCTAATTGACACCGTCTTGTACCTAATGGCTGACCTGGGGCTGTATTCTTTCAATTAGGCACTTCCCCTCCCTCATCATCCACCTCCCGCACACACGTCATGTACATGTACCCATCATCCTGCTCCCACATCATCCATGCTTCAATGTGCACAAGTGACGGATGTGCCATGCACACTGTGGCAGCTTAGAAGTAGTGTCTGTATTACAGCCATTCCCAACTTGTGAGGCTGTGAGGATATAGCAAGTGGGCCCCCATATAACTGCCAAATAAGCGGCATTTAAAAAATAATAATCGGAGAATCTTAATTTCCCTCAATGACTAACATAATAATGTACATTTTGCTGATATACAGAAAGAATACAAAAGGCATATTATATTCCTTAAACCATCTGAGATACAGGTCCAGGCAATGGCATCTTTGTATGAGGAATAAAATGAAATCAAAAGTGCACTCTGCACTGTCTTGTCTGTCACATCACAAGCAAAAGGAGACGTTTCTGTGGCTACCAAGGTGAGGGGGGGGCTTTTCTTAACCCATGCATTCCTTGGCAGCGCGCACGCAGACAGCATTACATTCACAGAAAACAACCCAATGATGGAACCACAGAATTCTCGATTCATTGTTAACTGTTATGTTTAATTGAGTTTCTTAATGATCAATTAATTGATTAACTAGAGTTCCGGTAGGAGTGGCTAAACACATGGCCGCTTGACTTTTCAGCTCTCTCCGGTAAAATGCATAAACCTCTCTAAAATCGAATTTAAATGTTTTAATTGCAAATTTCCTTTTGGAATGAACGAGAGGAGACAAACAAGGAGTCATACAGTGAAAGATATACGGGGAAAAAACACAGAATTCAACGAAATGGACGAAGCAGGACACGCTGTTGGCAACGAGGAAGCAACAGGTGACTTACTCCAGAAGGCAGAAGGCAAAAACATCACCAAAGAAATAAGAGACTTTAAAAAGGACCTGACCAGTGAGATAGCCTCTTTTAAAGAAGATTTGAAAAAAGAACTGATGACCTCAGACCTCAGAATGCCGTGGCAACGCACTGGAGGGAAGCCGAGCCGCAACGAAGCAGTTCAACGAGCAAAAGAAAAACTTAAAGCTTTCCAGTGGGGCCAATCCGGCCAAACTAAATAAGAGAAGAAAGATAAGTACCGAATGAATCCAGAGCGCACTTAGGGTATTTTAGCTTAGATTTCCTATGAGGTTGATGAGTCTTTTGATATTATTATTCCTTACTTTCTAGGAGGGGCCTTGGGCCGAGCCTTTTTATTTTATTTTCATAGAGGCTTTACTGAGTGGTTTAGTTTATTGGTTATTTTTTCCTTTGCTGACAGAGGTAGACGTATGCTTTGGCTTTTTATTTCTATTATGTGTATGTATATATATATATATATATATATATATATGGGCTATTATATATTCGTATGTATGGCCTGTGTATGTATGTGCACGTGTGTGAGTGTATGGTGTGGATATATGTATATGCAATTATGTATGTGTGTTGCATGTGTATATATATGAGTACTGTGTATGTATGTATATATAGGCCTTTCTTTTTTGTTACGGTCTTTCTCATCACACCTAATTGTGTTTCAATTATGCGTGGCTTGCACGCACGGCTGATGATTAACCTTTTGATTAACGCACCGTTGAATAAGCTGTTGGGACGAGGGGGGAGATTGGAAGGAGCCTACTTATAACACCGGTTCTGTTTGGGGGTTCATAGGCTACCTTTTTATTATTCTTAATATGATCATCTACCGCTATGACTATACACTACTAGGTGCCTTGGTTAGGCCGGGCAGTTGAGTTTCTTTTTTTTTTTCTTTAGACCAGCGGTGATAACGGATGATCGTTTTTTTAATCTCCCTCCCTTAATTGCTATAGCTCAGCTTTCTTTTTCTTTTTTTATAAGTCTTACGTCCTACACGGGTTTTTTGTGTGATCCTCTCAGTCTCCCATACGGGGCCTTTTTCTCATTTTTTTCTACTCCATAGTCCGCCTAATTACGCTCGGCCTGCAGGGTACATGCACGGCTGTAATAATTTTATGATTTACATTGCAGGTTAAGTTATCGATGAGGAGGGGAGTATAGAAGGAAACAAGGAAACTAACATAATTTATATATCGAGAAGATGTTTGGCTCTTATCTCACCCTCCCTCCTGCTAAGCCTATGATTTTATTATAGGCTATTTCTTTTATTTTTTTATTTTTAGGCGAGCGGGTTTAGTCTGAGTAAAGGCTGGAGTATAGAGGCATTTACGGAACAGTCTTGACTGAACTTTGTTTGAACTTTTTCTTTTAGCCTATACTGTTTCTGTCCACTCGTGAAATGAGTGACCAATAATTGGAGTTAGGTGCTTGAATGCAAAGGAATCTCTAGGCATAGTATATCTTTGGATCTTTGGAACATGACTGCCATGATTATTATGATGATTATCATGACAGTCATGCAGAAACTTTGCCCTGTTTTTTGCGCTCGCTGCATTTACAAGATTTCCGTATATATAAACATTCAGATTTCAAATATAAAGTACTCACAAAGTGTCCCACGGGTGTTAGTTAGTAGCAGCGCCAGCGATTAGAATTGCTGCGTCCCGCGTTGTTTAATAAAAAGCATTTTTGTCCGAGCTCCCCGGCTACTTTTTTCAAACGGGGTTCGTTTGGGAAATCCACAGTTGCACACTGGGAGCGCACTCGCCTATTGGTCTGTATTGGCAGGGCGGTCAGCGTACCTACTGTATATCGAACACACCGAGTGCCACCCTCCTCCCGACCGATAGGGGCGCGTAGTTGAAAGCCAATGGCAAAATAACACCTGGGATAAAAATGCTTTTTATTAAACAACGCGGGATGCAGAAATTCTAATCGCTGGAGCTGCAACTAACTAACACCCGTGGGACAAATTGTGAGTACTTTATATATGAAATCTGAATGTTTATATATACGGAAATCTTGTAAATGCAGCGAGCGCAAAAAAGTTTCTTCATGACTCTCGTATGAATACGAGAGTCATGAACCATGGCTAATATAACCATTATTATTTTCGTCAGATTGAAACTGACTCCTGTAGATCATATACTGTATATACCGAAGGAGTTTTGAGCAGGCATGTCATAGTGGACACAGCTTGTGTGGATTTTAGCTTAGCCTTTTTAGCCACATACAGCGGGGGCCTTCACCTTTGAGTGTAGTTTTCCCCCCCCCACCCTCCCATCGGGATACGACATGAGGTGGCAGGAGCTTTTTTCCTTTCTTGGAAGCCACCTGGTGCTTTGTGTTTTATGTCCTTTGTCCATCCGTTCTTTCTATGTTTTTTTTTTGCTTTTATGTGTTTTTGTGGGCTGTATACATCATTATTACTGTGAAAACCAAGTACAATGGCTAATAGAAATTTTAAGGTGATATCCCTCAATGTAAACGGGCTGAATAATCCAGTTAAACGGAGCAAAGTCATCAGTAAAATGAAACGTGAAAAGGCACAAATAATATTTTTACAGGAAACGCATCTCTCTCGGACGGAACATGAGAAACTGAAAAAGTTTGGGTTTAGAAATGCTTTCTACAGCTCTTTTAAATCGGAAAATAAGCGTGGTGTGGCTGTATTAATCCCAAACTCTTTAAATGTAGAAATTATAAAAGAATATAATGACAAAGAAGGACGATATGTCATGGTGAAATGTAAACTTGATAATAACAGAGTCAGAAGGAATATTGATCTGTGCAACAGATGCAAATAATATACTTAGTAAATTGGACACAACAAATAAAATGGTAACTACATCTCCACAAACAAGAACAATAAATGCTCTACTGGAGGAATCAGGCATGTTTGATGTGTGGCGAGAATTCCATCCGTCCGAGAGAGACCACACATTTTTCAGTGCCTCATTCTGTACACAGGAGAATTGACTATATATTCATGTCTAAGGGTGACAGACATAGAATAAGAGATTGCGCATTGGGTTCAACTGATATATCTGACCATGCTGCTGTTTATTTGACTTTACATCTGGACAGCAGACCAAGAAATACGCTATGGAGACTCAATACAGGAATTTTAAATAACAAATTACTCACAGAGAGCATCAAATCAGATATTAAAACTTATATACAGGACAATGATAATGGTGAGGTGAACCCAGTGATGCTATGGGATGCTGCTAAAGCCGTACTTAGAGGAAAGATGATTGCCATTGCTTCAACTTTGAAGAAGGCAAAGGATTACAAACGTCAACAATTAACCACAAAATTAAAACAACTGGAACAACAACATAAGGACAAGCAAGATAATCAGTTACAACAGATTAAGGGTATTAGGAAGGAAATTGATGATGTCTATAAGAATGACTATGAGAAAAAATGCAGATTTATTAGACAAACTTTTTATGAATCAGGCCCAAAGGCTACGAAAATATTGGCCAGGCGGCTACGTAAACAACAGACTCATAACGCAATCCATAAAATTAAAGATCCTTAAACAGGAGAAACATATAGTAATCTGGATGATATCGAGGGAGCCTTTGAGACGTATTATAAAAATCTGTACACGCAACCATTTCAAGTGAATAAGGAAGCAGCAACATCTTTCCTGGATTCCTTAGACCTCCCCTGTATAGAGCACCAAAGTCCTGACGTAACTCGCTCATCCCGACGATTCCCCTGGTTCGCGGAAATAGTTTCTCTATGGAGAATAACATGGGGTGATCTTAATATCGTCTACTATAAGCGTTGTGGTCCAAAAATAAACAAGCTGTCTCGGCGTTATTGTCAGGGAGGTGTCTCTGTATCGTTTGCAACAGTCAGTCACTCATATATGATAGTCTGCTTCTAGCGAAAATCTAACTAATTCAGCAGCAGTAACAATAGCGTTTTCTCTCAGTCAGTTGATTCTTCATATCAATATGAGTGAAGCGGCCGGGATGACATGTTTATTTTTCAAACACAGTTCTTATATGAAGCAATCAAAAAATCCTCCTATGGCGATTTCAATGCAACTAAACAAATACATGAACCTGGGGACTGACGCCCTCTACTGAAAGTGACGTCAGACTTCAGTGCTCTATAGGAGAAGGTGAAAATAAAATCATGACTGCCAAAATAACAATAGAGGAAATAGAAAAGGCAATTTCTAATCTCAAAACAAATTAATCTCCAGGCAGTGATGGCCTACCAGCAGAATGGTTTAAAACTTTTCGGATTGAGATCTTGCCTTTACTCCTGACATCTTTTAATTTTACTCTCAAGGAGGGAGTAATCCCTCCCTCATGGAGCGAAGCAATCATAACAGTGATTCCTAAGGAGGGCAAAGATAAGGACCTATGTGGCTCATATAGGCCAATATCTATTCTGAATGTTGATTACAAATTATATGCCTCAATCATGGCCCAACGCATGAACACCTTTTTGGCCGAGATCATCGAAACTTGCCAGACTGGCTTCATCCGTGGACGCCAAACACAAGACAATATAAGGCGGACTCTACATGTCATGAATCACGTAAAACAACATAAAATAAGCTCTGTCTTAGTAAGCCTCGATGCTTTTAAAGCAAAAATTTGGCTTTACTGAAGAATCAATTAAATGTTTCAAAACTTTGTACACAAAACCCACAGCAAGAGTTAAAATAAATGGACACCTTTCGAACCAATTCACTCTGTCACGTGGCGTCCGTCAAGGCTGCGTCTGCAGTCCAGCACTGTTCGCCATTTTTATAGAACCCCTGGCCCAGGCAATCAGAGAAGACCCTCAAATACAAGGAATCCCTATAAATGATGATGAGCAGAAGCTAGCTTTATATGCAGATGATTTGTTAATTTATTTTAAAAATCCGGATAGATGCCTCCCCAAATTAATGAGCTCCTTGGAAATGTATGGTCGGTTCTCAGTCTATGAACTCAATGTGGATAAAACACAGATACACTCTTATAATTACAAGCCCTCAAAGGAATCAAAAGAACTTTACCCTTTCAATTGGAACTCTAAATCAATTAAATATCTGGGAATAAGGTTGACTAAGGACCTATCTAAACTCTATGAAGCAAATTATCAACCCATAATCACACAAATTAAAAAAGATATAGAGAGATGGTCTCTGTCACCCTTGGACTTAAGTTCTAGAATAGAAGCAGTCAAGATGAATGTTATACCTAGGATATTATATTTCTTTCAGTCTCTACCAGTGGAGGTGCCTGCCAAACAGTTTTGTGAATGGGACAAAATGATATCTAGATTTATCTGGAACGGAAAAAGATTCCAAACTTTACAACTCCCTAAAGAAAGAGGGGGACTATCCCTCCCAAATTTGAGGGATTACTATTATGCGTCACAATTAAGACCTTTAATATGTTGGTGTGATGATAAATGCGAGGCTAAATGGAAAGCTTTGGAAATGTAATCAATCAACATCCCTATTCAGTCTTTAATTGGGAACAAAGACCAGGCTAAGTCATACTATGACATTTTAGACCCATTTACAATATTTACTTTAAATACCTGGTTCAAAGTCGTGAAACAGTTCAGAATGGAGAGGACAATCAGGGTGTTGAGATCGCCCATTTCAGGCGATGGGCTCGGTATGGTTTTTCCTCTTACTGTACTGCCATGAAAGGCAATGTGTTATTGAACTTTGAACAATTGAAAAATATGTGTATGTGTATAGATAACAAGGACTTTTTTACCTCCAAATACGAGAGTACTTCATGGGGGAGGTGAAAGCATCCGAGCCGGTGGCCTCAAACGATCTCATACAGGTTTTTATTCAGGCATATAAGCATGAGTGAGTAGTATCCAGTATATATAATGACCTGGTTTCAGCTAGGACTAACTCCACAGAGTACATTAAAACTAATTGGGAGAAAGAGTTGGAGATTACCATCACATCAGAGGAATGGGTAAACATGTGCAAAACACAAATTACATCCACCAACTCAAGAATGTGGAGAGAATTCTGTTGGAAGAACCTAATGAGATTTTTTATTACACCCAAAATCAAGTCAAGACAATTGAAAACAGATTCCATGCTGGAGACAGTGTGGCCACAAGGGGGCGGGCCATGCTCATATTTTCTGGTCTTGTCCTAAAATTCAGAAATACTGGCAGGATATCCACTCCACCTTGGAGACCATTCTGTGTTTTGAGATACCTCTGACTGTTTCTTTTCTACTGTTGGGAAATATCCCTGAAGAGTTTCTAATACATGATAAATATTTAATCAAGATCCTCTTAGCATCAAGTAAAAAAGCAATCACACGACGCTGGTGCCAACAGGACCCACCAACGAAAGATCAATGGGTGGACATTATTGAGGAACTGTATGCTATGGAAAAACTAACATTCATACTTAGACTACAAGAGGATAAATTCTATAAAAAGTGGGAAAAGTGGAATCTCTTCTCAGCCTAGCGATATTGCAATAGGATTTCATTGAATGTTTTTTGTAATATGAAAAATGCAGCCCTTTTACTTTTTTGTCTTTTTCTCTTCTTTTTCTTTCCGTATAGTCCTGTTTGTTGTTTTTCTTGTCTGTTTCTTCCTTCAATAAAAATTAAGTGGAAAAAAAAGGGTTAACTATTAACATGATAACATCCCCTAACACTTGTTATAAATGTTTATAAATAAATATGCATAACAATTTATAACAAAGACGGTTATAAGTGTGTTGTTCTGCTGAGCTTATAATGCATTAGGACCAGCACTTATAATACGTTCTAGTCCCCGACTAAGGATTTGTATAGTCGACTGATAGATGAATACATTTGCTGTTAGTCGACTAATAGTCGACTGAGCAAAAAAAAAAAAATGTATATAAAAATACAATATTTACAAAAATATACAAAAATATTGCATTATTCCACTAGGTCTGTGGGGGACATAAACACATTTGAACATTCTGACTGTTCAAATCTTTTTTTTAACAACTGAGAGGCTTGTCATTAGCCAGATTGAGCACAGCAGGTGAGATTGAGATTCTGGAGTCTATCAGGCCAGCGCACTGTGCGATTGAAGTCACAGGCAGTGGCACATTGCCACACAGGCAGACACACTCCACATGCACATTGGAGATTTGAACAGTCAGAATGTTCAAATGTGTTTATGTCCCCCACAGACCTAGTGGAATAATACAATATTTTTGTATATTTTTGTAAATATTGTATTTTTATATACAATTTTATTTTATTTTATTTTTGATGAACATCGACTAAGAGGTGGTCAGTCGACTGAGACCCGTTCCGATCGATTAGTCGACTATTCGACTAATCGAGGTCAGCCCTAATACGTTCTAAACGTGGTTATAAGTTGTCATGCTTGATTATAAACATTTATAAATGTGATCAATGCATGCATCGAATAGACCATGAACTTCTGAGTGTTGGAAGTGTTACCGATTTTCAACCTGTGACGTGACAATAACGGTTCTTCTTCTCTTCCAGGCCCTGGACGGCTTCTTCTTCGTCGTGAACATGGAGGGCAACATCGTGTTTGTGTCGGAGAACGTGACGCAGTATCTGCGCTACAACCAGGAGGAGCATGAACACCAGCGTGTACAGCGTCCTGCATGTGGGCGACCACGCCGAGTTCATCAAGAACCTGCTGCCCAAATCCTCGGTTAGCCCTCAACTCTTCTTCTCTGACGGGATGTCTGTTGCTGTTGGTTTTGTGTCTTCTCTCTCTCTCTCTCTCTCTCTCTCTCTCCTTCCCTACCCACCCTCGATCCTTTTCTAGTCTCTAGTCTACACGGTTCTCTCTCCTCCTTCCCTACCCTCCATTCTAGTGTCTAGTAGTCGGTTCTTTCTCTCTCATCACCCTCCATCTTCTCCTCCTCCGTTCGTTAGCTCATGTGTTGGAGAGCGTTTCCAGTTAAACTGCTGCAGAACTGAAATGGAACAGCTGGCCAATTCAAAAGCATACTATAAGCAATTGTAAGCACCATAAAATCCTCGGTGTTCCTTAACTCTGACTGTGTAAAATTGGACCCAAAAACCCCCAAATTGGCACAAGGGTTGGCACTGCATGCTTAGAGACTATGTGCCCTTCATTCTCTCTGTTGCTGATGCTCAGCCTTGGTCTTTTGCCTTTTCTCTCTCTCTCTCTCTCCCCTCCCCCTCCCCCTCCCACCCTTCCTTTTTGACTAATTAACTTCCTTTTTGGTCGTCTCTCTCCGCTGTCAGCTGCATCACTCCTGTGCACTCTTCATCGCATGCCCTTCCTTTCCTCTCTTTTACTGTTTCTCTCATCCTCTCTTTTTTCATTGTTTCTCTCTTTCTCCCTAACTGACCATCTCTATTACCACTCTGCTGCTCTCTGGTCCTCTCCCAAGAGAGGTGGGTGGTGATAATGTATGTCAGTGCCCTCCATCAGCAGTGAGCTCCTGTCTCCCCTTTCCTCTCTATCTCTCTCTCCAACTCTCTTCTACTCTGATCTCCTCTTCCGCCCATCGGTCCATCATCCCTCCCGGTGCTCAGAAGGAGATCTGAGTGCCTGTCCATCTGGGTGGCAGAGCAGAGCACCCTGGAAATGATCAGCAGGGCTGCTGCGTGTCCCAGATACTGGGAGATTATCAATGCACCCAATGAGATCACCAACCAGATGGAGTGCAAAGGGAGTTTGCTAGCGCGAAAGTTGTGTGTGTGTGTGTGTGTGTGTGTGTGTGTGCGCGCGCTTGCGTGTGTGTGTGTGTGCGCTTGCGTGTGTCAGGAGAGAAGGGAAAGATTGGCAAGGGCGTTTTAGAGGACGTGCATATGGAGCCCTGGCTGTGATACATGTCTGTGGAGCGATGGCTCAGGGCTCACACTTACAACTGCTTATCATGACTGATCTCTACCCTGCAACTACTCTCTGCTGCTTCTCTCTCTCTGCTGCCTTCTCTCTCTCTCTATCTCTTCTCTCTCTCTCTCTCTCTCTCTCTCTCTCATATTTATATATATATATATCTCTCTCTCTCATATATATATATCTTTGAAGTGCCCGTATCTTTGACGAAGGAGGATCGTCACACTTATTGCAGGTGTTTTTAGTGGATGTTAAATGGAACCACAATAAGCCTCTTTTTTTTGTCTAATCAACCTCTCGTTCTCCCCCCTGTCTCCTCCTAGTCAACGGCGTCCCGTGGTCCAGCGAGGGTCCGAGGAGGAACAGCCACACGTTCAACTGTCGCATGCTGGTGAACCCCACGGCGACAACCAGGACGAGTCCCGCGAGCACGAGCCTAGCAGCAGAAATACGAGACTATGCAGTGCTTTGCCGTGTCGGAGCCCAAATCCATTAAGGAGGAAGGAGATGGTACGTAGAGGAGATGAGAAAAGGGGGCCAATGGGGTTTGATTGAGCACAGTGCAGCACAGTCACCCCCTTTCCCCTCTCTGGACTCACAATGTCCAGGGAGGAGGGTAGAGCCCGACAATGCCAGATTTCTGATATTGACCGACAAATAACTTTTTATTTAACCACTTTAGCCAGTGGTTTTCAACCAGTGGTCCGGGACCACAGTGGTTCTTGAGGGGGTTAAAAAGAAAGTTGGTAACTGAATGGACCGTTAGAGAAGAGTTGAATTATACTTAAACATCTGCATTACTTAATTTACAAATTACCATACTAAAGGCCGATATTTCGCCAAACCGATATGTACCATCGGCCTGGCTCTAGAGGAGGGTAGTTTAGTCACGGTAAAAGGAAAAAAGTTGGACAAGTGAAGATCATCGTTTTCTATCCACTGCATCGCTCCACACTGGACAGCATTCATTACACAGTGCATTCATAATTCATCCACATTTCCTCACAAATGGGTTCCTCTGACTCTTGAAGCGCAGATATTTTCACTCTGGATTCATGAGTATGCTTTCAGTGTAGCAGCAACAGCATGTGGAAAACATGAATATATATATATTTTTCAACATTCTCGCATTTTCAACGCATTGGAGAATCAGAGACATGGCGCTGCAGTAGTGACCCGTGCAAACATCTGTAAGCGTTCCTCGGAACCGGTTGGTTCGCTCTGTTTGTTCTTTTCCGTCTGTTAACAGTCACAGAGAGGTCAGCTGGCTTTCCCCGGCTTTACACTTTGGAACTGCACAATGCCGCGGTTTGGAGCATGATCGTCACCGCAATAACCAAAACAGTCGTTTTAGTTTTCATCCGTGTTGTTTTGAAAGACCACGACGACCTCAAATGGCATATTGACGCTGATATCGGGTGGAAACCTTATGTCCAACATGGTTACTTGGAAATGGAAGAAAGAACTGTGTTCCAAAGGATCCAATGTAGTTAGAATCTAGTCACAAGCACTTTTGTTTTATTTATGTTGTGAATGTGTTTTAAAGCACAAATAAGAATTAAGCCCTAATATATACACCTATATTAAATCCAGTTCTTTGACTGCAGCTCTGCTTAAATGTAACAGAGACGTAGTGAAAAGGCTTCAGTTTCATTCCAGAGCTCCAGTCTCTCTGTGCCTTTATCCTCTTTGGGCCTTTTCTTTGTGAGCAGCTGTTCTGCCAGTTCTGCCTGCCATACCTTGGCAAAAAGACCACCTAGAGCCCTGTGTGTGTGTGTGTGTGTGTGTGTGTGTGTGTGTGTGTGTGTGTGTGTGTGTGTGTGTGTGTGTGTTCAATTGTTACATTTGCACGAATGTATCCAGTTAGAGGAAGGAAGGAAGGAAGGAGAGCAAGAAAACGGAGAGAGTTGAGAGAGACTTGCAGATCTAAAGCCCAGACCACCAAGAGGGCCTGTTTACAAGTCACGAGGAATGTGTATTTGTGTGTCTGTGGGAATTACTGACACTGGAAGGCTGGGATGGCAGATTTTCGGGGTCACCCCAGTCCTGGACTTGGCACGGACTTGTGTGTGTGTTTGGCGACTGTCAGAAGTGAGGGATAGCAGCCTTTAATGTTGGGCCAGGGGAGATGTCACCAGTGTTGAGAAGGCTCGGTGGGGGAACCCAGTCTCTCTCTCACACACACACACACACACACACACACACACACACACACATCTAGCTCTCAAAGGTCACACTCCATCATGTCCCCCACCAGCAGCAATAGCAACTCCTCCCCCTCATGATCCGAGCTATGGGCTGTGTTCCCTCTGCTCATTAATAACTGTATTAATAACGCTGCCTGGGAATAACATGCATTTCATTTCTCTCTCATTATATCCCCATCCTCCTTCTCCTTTTCCCTCCTCTCTCCTGTGTCCTCTTTCTTTCCTCTCCCTTGTTCCTTTTCCCTCCATCGGTTTTCCATCCTCCCTTCGCTGTTATCACCTTCTTTTGCCTCCATTCCATCTTTGTCTATACCTCTCTCTCTCTCTCTCTCTCTCTCTCTCTCTCTCTCACAGACTTCCAGTCATGTCTGATCTGCGTGGCTCGCAGGGTGCCCATGAAGGAGAGGCCCATGCTGCCCACCCATGAGAGCTTCACCACACGCCAAGACCTACAAGGTACGGGTTAGCAGCCAACAGCACAAAAATGACCCTTGAAAATCGAGAGAGCGGTAGGATTAACCCATTCTGACCTGAGATCAGATATCAAAATGTATTCTACATCTTGACAGCTTTCTGAAAAATGGGTTAACAGCCAACAGCACAAAAATGACCCTTGAAATCGAGAGAAAGCGGTAGGATTAATTTTGATTAATATAATACTACTACAGATAAATCTGTATCGATTAAATCTCATATTCTGAACCCCTGCGCTCGTGCAAACCCCAACACTTAGAAAAATAATCACCTGCACAGAATTTCTTGACAGAAAGTAGCTGATATGTTTACGGTGGATTTTTATGAAACAGACGCTTTGCCGTTTGAAAGAGGATAATGGTGAGGGTTAAATTAGTACTAGCCTGCCAAACGCGGCTTCTCCGTTTTCCAGGGTTTACATTCTTTAATCCATGTTTTGATCCGATTGTATCGTTAGCCACCGTTCGTTAGCACATCAACACCAAGTAGGACAGTGGCAATACGCTATTAATTCATGGCGGCGGGTTAAGTGTTAATACAAGCAGATCAGAAATGCTATTTGGATCAATGGGATGTCAATGGAGGGTATTGCAACTCTAGATTCACCCCATTCTAAAAAAATCTAATGTTGCAAATTGCGGCTAGGGTTTCTTCTGTTTACAGAACAGAGCAGCAATTATTGGCTCTAATTGGTGACGTAAAACTTTGAGATCAGCTCAACTTTGATTTGTAGCTGTGGTTTGGAGTTGTAGCTGTAGATTTGTAATTTTAAGTCACACTTAAGTCAGTTTGTAGCTTCATGTCACATTTTTCTTGTTCTTGTTATCTGTGAGCACACAGAAACACACATTTTGAATTAATTGTAAGGTGGTTTTGGCAATCAATGTTTGAATATTTAAATATTCACAGCTTAGAATGGAAGTCTGTGGTCGTAGTCCTACTCTCTCAATAGCTCCGTCTATTTCCACTAGTATGCAGAAAGGTTTATCGCCTCATATTCAGGTCAATTAACTTTGCGTTTACCAGATCATCAATACTAGCATATAGAGGGTGTGCGCGCGACATCATCATTATAGCCGGAAGTTATGCGGGAACACCTACTGAGTGGCAAAAAACTACTTTCTGGCTTTGACAGCCCATATATCTAAACAGAAAACCGATTGCATTAGATCAGTGGTAACCAACCTTTTCAAGCCCAAGAGCCCATTTTATTTCCAATTGTAAGCCATGATCTACCACTAAAATGTGTTTAAAAAAAACACTTGTTTTTTGCGATTTCTGACAGGCTCAATTCATGTGCACACATCCAGAGACTATAGTTTACGAATAAATAACTGATAGTTATATAATTAATGCCTAAATATGAAGACAAATGTATTAGAAATATACATATTATTATCTTATTTGTTGAGTTTTTTTTTTAATAAAACAAAACGCAAAGGACATGAAATTAATTGCTTATATAGCACACTATTTAGTTTCTCAGTTCGATGAATATTCATATTTACAGATGTTCAAATGACAAATGCATACAGTACATGATCATATATTTGAACAGTTATGGTGACTGATACAATACTTTCAGACAGTGTCAGCCCACCTTTAATGAGACTGCTGTGACTGCACATTATCTGCAAGCGTTTTTAGGTGATTGCCAGTGTGAGGCTATCATTAAGATATGAGTCAGTCATACGAGTTCTAAACTTGGATTTAATTTTCATTTGTGAAAAGGCCATTTCACATAACATAAGTGGAGCCAAAATAGGCATTTGAGTGCACAAGACACAATCAGGGGATACTTCTCTCTGCTCACAAGTAAACAAAAAAGTCCTGCTTTTTAGCTCTGTCCTCCAGTGGATAGTCAGTTACCAGTTCATAAATCTCCATTTTATCCGTTGTCATTGATAGGATTTTATGAAGAGGAATCTTGTCCTCACGCAATTAAATCCTTGAATGCATTGTACACATCCTCACCCCGGGTCCTTTTTTTCCAACAGAATAAGGGCTAGAAAGTCCTCTTTGGTGGTAAAATCAGGGAAAAACACAATTAGCTGGGCGGTGTCCGTGGCATATCAGTGGACTTGAAGTGAAAAGTATTCACATATTGACAAGTCTTTGAAAACGTTTATCAATGCTTTAAATTCCTCCTTGTTTTTATGGTTAGAAAACAAGCAGGCCACCGTGACATTCAGCAATTCTTAAACGATGTCCCTGTCCGTAAATGGTTCCTTGCACTGAGCCAAAACATGGCTAAGTCGGAAGGATGCATGCTCCCAATTCCTGGTGGAAATTATTATTTATTTATGATTTATTTCCGCCAGATCTTCCATAGTCAGAGTAGAGTAGTCACTGCATGCTTGCCTGTGTAGGTATAGTAGTGAGTGAGAGGCTGTTTAGCTCTGTGGGTTTTTATACTGTTCTGTTCTGATATGCATGACTATTATGCACAAGTTGTGCATAATAGTCAGACAAACAAACACCGCAGTTGATGGCCCAACACATGTCTGGGGCCATCACGGCGAGCTATTCTAAATGCACGTTCTGTGTATTGGTAGTGATGGACTGGCTGCCTGTCAGTCTGACACCCGCTCACTCCGGGATCTACTTGAATGGCTCGTGCGAGCTACTGGTAGCTTGCGAACCCCTGGTTGGTTACCCCTGCATTAGATGATCTTAATCAACGTTAAACTCACTTTGCCACTCACTTTATGCATGCACATACAGCGGGCACTGGGTTTGATTCAATTGAAACATTGAATCAAACCAAATGATCAGGATAATTCCCAAAGACAAAAAGAGTCCCGTAACTTTACTCCATAGATTGCATGGCCTCCCCAAAAGATTGTGTTGCAATGCAACGTGTTGATACCCTTTTTTTAATGTCAAGCATGCAATACCGTTACCTCAATCATAATCAATTGATTGAAAGGTGCAAGGAAACATCTGTGAATTAAGATCAATCATACTATAATTAACCGAATGTCTGTCCGTGTGTCTGTGTGTGTGTCTGTGTGTCAGAAACACTGCCGTAGCTCCTTACTGCCTGCACCAATCACTCCCACTCACACAGGCATTGACCATATGAATATGGAGGGCGTAACGAAGCCCTTTTTTCGATTTGACACATTAATGATTATTAATTAATTAATTAGTCAATTACAAACGCACCCGGGCGCAGTACCCTTCACGGCCACAAGGGGGGGCAAATATCTGGGTAAGGACTAGTCTTAATAATCTTGCAAATACAAAAAGACAGAGTATATTTGCCTGGAGGTGTCCAAAGGGCCACCACGACACCTGTCAATATGAAAGACACCAGACTTATTTTGAGGAATTTTCACCACTGCTGCTACAACTTTATCCTATGGGAAACACTGTATTCTGAACATATCAAATTTGTGTCATACATGTCATGTAGCTCAGCACCCCTCTTTTTTTTACTCCCTAATGCCATAATCGAAATAATATGCAGCTGACCAGTGCTTTTACTTACCTTGCCTTTTAGAAAAAACAAAAAACTGCTTTTCTGGCAGTAAAGTTGTTTTGTATGCTATGCTACTGTAATTTACTACTGTATGTTCATACGGCGGCCATTTTGTTCTTACATCATACATGGGAGGTGAGCGGTTCACATGGATTCAAGACTATTGCCATGTCAACAGAGTTGATTGGAATTTGTTTCAGTGCACTAAAAACATACATACGATATATACACATATTCACATCACATAATCAGACAGAACACGATACAAAAGTACAGACATCATATGAGGGGGACCAATAAATAAGAAGAATGCAAAACGTTACAATTCATGTTGAATAAATAAATAGCAAATTCATCACAGTTCATCGTTTTACAAAGCAGCTTCACGCTGTAAAGTGCGAGTGAAAAGAGGGTCAGCATTCAAGAGGCGAACAGCCTCGGGATAAGTGCTGTTCTTAAAACGGGAGGTATTGCACTTTAGAGACCGGAGTCTCCTACCTGAGGGCAGGGGTGCGAAAAGAGAGCAGGCAGGGTGGGAGGGGTCGGCGATCAACTTCTGCATTCTGCGCTTAGTGCGTATGGTGTAGATAGAGGAGACGGATGGGAGGTCGAGGCCAATGATTTTTGACGCTGTGTGTACCACCCTTTCCAGACGTTTCCTCTCTAAGTCGGTGGTGTTACCATACTAGCCTGGTTAATAAACCAGACTAATATCGCACGGATCCGCGGGATATTAGTCTGGGGAGGCTCAGCTTGGATTTCATTTCCAGGGAAACATTTTCTCTTTGACGCAATTGGTCAGAGCTACTGTCAGTCAAAGGTCTCAAGCATTGAACGTCACTGTACCAAAGCCCGCGCATATTGCATACCGTGTCCCTATTGGGCGCACACGTTTTCGTGTGTAGAAAATGGGCGTACAATTGAGCCTCTCCAGACCGAAATCCGCCGGTAGGCAATTCGGTCTGGTTTATTAACCAGGCTATTACCATACCACACTGTGACTGAGAAGACGAGGACACTCTCCACAGTGGCTCTGTAGAAGTGAACCAACGCCTCCCCAGTCACACCGAACTTCTTTAAGAGGCGTAGGAAGTGAAGCCTCTGTTGGGCTTTACTCAAGATGTTACTAGTGTTAACTTCCCATTTCAGGGAGCAGCATATAGTGGTGCCAAGGAATTTAAAACTGTCGACCCTTTCGACAGGCTGGTCATCGATAACCAGGGATGGGGGCATAATCCCCTTTTTCCGATAATTAAAGATAATTTATTTGGTCTTAGCCAGGTTTAGGATAAGGTTATTCGAAGTGCACCAGTCTACGAGGGCTGCCACCTCTGCCCTGTAGGCTGATTCGTCACCATTTTTAATATAGCCAACGACAGTTGTGTCGTCTGCATATTTAAAAAAAGAAACAAATTGAGAATGTGACATGAGGGTGAACCGTGTGAACCTGCTCAATGCTGAACACATGTGAATGAATCCAAACAATGCTAAAGACGTTAGCATACCAAGCGGCTTAAGCTAAAGAAGAAACACCCAATCCCCCTACGGCCCTGCTACCACCGCATCATAATTCATCCCTGTGAGATTCAAATATTTAAAACATGATTATATCCTTGGTTAAATACCCTTAGGATTTAAAAATGTATGTTCCATGCATCAACTTCCCGCCTCTCCCATCCCAGCTCTCTCTGGGAGGTAAAGTACCTTTCTGAGCACTGGCATGTAGACACAGACCGTCGGCTGTCTCTCACCTGCCCTTTGATGTGATAGTTTTGTCTGTGTGTGGCATACTCACAGACACGCATCTGCACACATGCACGCTCTCTCACACAGCGTTCGCACACACACACCATCACTCACTGGCTGACGGGAATTTATAATTTAGCTTCCTTTTGTGTGTGTGTGTGTGTGTGTGTGTGTGTGTGTGTGTGTGTGTGTGTGTGTGTGTGTGTGTGTGTGTGTGTGTGTGTGTGTGTGTGTGTGTGTGTGTGTGTGTGTGTGTGTGTGTGTGTGTGTGTGTGTGTGTGTGTCATGTAGAGTCCAGTGGTGTCCTTGCTGTGTGTTGAGAACAGTGACAGGTGTTTAGTCAGTCTCAGCAGCTGTCACTCTCCACAGCAGTCTGTCTGTCTGTCAGCCCATTAAACGCATCGCTACCTCCATTTGTACTGCAGCCTGACAAGAGTGTGTGTGCGCGCGTGCGCACTACATAGTCAAAACACCCTCACTCACATACTCCATTAACACACCACTGAGCAACGGTGACATAAGAGCGAAAATGGCTGTTATGTGAGGGTGGTCAATTGCTGAAGCTGTCAGACAGTACGAATTCAATTGGGGAAGAATTGGGTCTTTGTTCTTCTTCAGATACTAATCCAGGACCTTGTCCATGATTTCAGAAACAAGAGAGTGGTTGTGTTGTCGGCGGCTTGGCGCACACTACTGCCCCATGAAAATGGCTATCGGTTCCTAACTGTGTGTGTGTGTGTGTGTGCGCGCAGGTAAGATCACATCCCTGGACACCAGCCTATTGCGGGCGTCGATGAAGCCAGGCTGGGAGGACCTGGTGCGACGCTGCATCCAGAGGTTTCACCTGCAGAACGATGGAGAGATGTCCTTTGCCAAGAGACACCAGCAGGAAGGTGAGCCACTGAGCCCCGCCCTCGGCCTCTCACCGTGGCATACACATTTTATCTGACCATTCATTGTTGCACAAATCATTGTGATTACTGATTTAATTGGGTTTTTTGGCATTGAACATTAGAACGTTTCTTTTAGGCTTTTTCTTTTTTTTGTGGCTTTCGCCTTTATTTTATATTTTTTATGGCGGGACAGACAGTAGGCTGACAGGAAATGGGGAGAGAGAGATGGGGGGGGGGTGACATCCAGTAAAGGCCGTCGGGATCGGGAGTCGAACCCGCGGCACACTGCCAGACTGGATTACCAGCCAGACCGCTGAGCCACGGCCCAGGCCTCTTTTAGGCTTCTTAATCACAAATTGCACATGGGCAAATATGAATATGAATAATAAACTGAATAATAATGATAACTGAAATATACAAAGAAATCACTGACCCATTCAATCACTTTTAATATTTTGTTCTTTCCAAAACATTTACAAAATAGCAGAAATAGTTGATCTACAAGCTTACAACTTGTAATAAGCTTGTAGATCTGCTATTTCTGATATTCTTGAATTGTTTTTTAAATCTATGGACATGTTTCAACATGGAAACGATTGATTATCTCAAATAATTGCGATTATGTAATAATTGTGACGGGCCTACCCTGCCCTCGGCTAGGAACATCCCAGTTAAAACCTGTCCCCGTCTGTTCAAGATGATGCATAATATGCAAAATGGCATTCAAATGCAACATTTCTTCTCACGTCTTTTCTTAATCACTTTCAACCTGCTCTCCCTATTTTGTAATCATGTAATCAACCTGGGGGGCGCTGCCCAATTGTCTTTTTACTCCCTAATGCCATAAGCGAAATTTAATATGCAGCTGACCAGTGCTTTTACTTACCTTGCCTTTTTAGATTAAACAGAAAACAGATTTTCTGGCAAAGTTCAAACAGTACAGTTGTACTGTATGCTATGCTACTGTAATTTACTACTGTATATTCATACGGTGGCCATTTAGTTCTTACGTCATACATGGGAGGTGAGCGGTTCCCATGTGAACCGTGTGAACCTGTGAACCTGCTCAATGCTGAGCAGCTGGTGTGAGCTAGTTGTAGATGGGGCTTAAGTGGTTAAAACGACTAATTGATAAAGTAATATCTTAAATTGCTGCATGGCTGCTGAGCTTATCACGTGGACTTTACACAAACTAACTTTGAATAATCTATGTGACATTCTATCACAATGTAGTGTGTAAATGATGAATGGCTTACAAAACGGCTTATCGAATTCCTGTACTTGTGCGTGTGTGGTGTGTGGTGTGTGGTGTGTGTGTGTGTGTGTGTGTGTGTGTGTGCGCGCGTCTGTGTGCGTGCATTCATGTGTGTGCGTGCGCTTGTGCATTCGCAGTGCTGCGTCACGGCCAAGCATTCAGTCCCATCTACCGGTTTTCCCTCTCTGATGGAACCATCGTGTCAGCCCATACCAAGAGTAAGCTGGTACGCTCCCCTGCTACCAACGAACCCCAGCTCTACATGTCACTGCACATTCTACAGAGGTATGCCTGTTTCCTACCATTGTGAGTGTGTGTGTGTGTGAGAGAGAGAGAGAGAGAGAGAGAGAGAGAGAGAGAGAGAAGCAGGTACTTTCTTGTTTTGACCTGTCGTAGCTCATGGCTGCATATGTCCCGTGTGCATTAGATACAGTAAGTAATGAATGTAAGCTCGCCAGTGGTCTGAGTCTGGTGAAAACGGCGTTAAGAGAGGGATTAAGCCACAGTGCAGACCTGCATGCTCTGTGTCCGTGGATGGTGCGTCTGCCCCTGTGAGTGACGAGCTGCCATTTGTTTGCAGAGGAGTCTCAGTGTTCACATGGACTCATTGCAGTGGATCAGCGATTATCTGCGGCCTCACACGGCCGAGGGACTTACAATGACGTCTCTGTGTGGAAGTTAAACACCCTTCATTCTTTGTGGTTATGAAGTACTGGTATGTGATGAGATCGCCCAAGGCCATGAAAGAACTGTAAGCTAACCAACTGTGTTGTGTGTTTAACCTCCAGGGAGCAGACTGTGTGTGGTATGGGCCAGGACATGGGCCCTGGCAGCCAGGCCACAGGGATGGGCCCCAAACCTGTGACCTCCTCCACCCCCTCCATGACTCCTCCAATCCCGGGCAGTCTGCCCGGTTCAGGGCACCAGGGCCAGGACACGACGGTCAGCAGTAACACCACGCCCTTCTCCCCTCCGGGCCCCGCCGGCCCCAGGGAACCAATGGCCATGGGTGGCCACATGCCGGGGTACCGCTTTGGCTGTCCCCCACTGCACAGCCACGCTGCGGGCATGCAGCCTCCACAGCAGGGCCCCAACTGGAGGATGAACAGCCCCTCTCGTGGCAGCCCCAGCCCAGCTGGAGGACCTCATCCACCCCAACAGAACTCTATGTTGTCTCCCCGGCACCGTGGTAGCCCTGGAGGGGCGAGCAGTCCTCGTGTTGCGGGTGGCCTGCACTCGCCCTCGCCGGTGGGGATGTGTGGTGGCGGGCCCGGGCCTGCAAGTGTGGGCAACAGCGGTGCAGCTAGCAGTCAAGCTAACAGCTACACCAGCAGCTCTCTGTCCGCTCTGCAGGCCCTCAGTGAGTGCCACGGGGTTGGACACGGCCATGGACATCCCCACACACACTCACTGGGGTCCCCCGACAGGAAGATGGGCTCTCCAGGTGGAGTCACACTGGGGTCGGGGGTCAACCAACACCTGATGTCAAAGTTCAGTGGAGGCAACGGCACTCCCGGCAGCGGAGGAGGTGAGTCGTTTGGACCTCACACGGAGCTAGCTCAGGGTCACGGCCAGGGCCAGACGGACGGTAACCTGGCAGAACCCAAAGAGGAGAGAGAGCCGCCCCCCGAGGGCCACGATGCACATGGCCGTCTTCACGACAAGGGCCACACCAAACTCTTGCAGCTTCTCACCACCAAGTCGGAGCCCCTGGAGTCGCCCCTCTCGCCCAATGCGGGGGGCGATGGTAAGGACCAGGCCGCGGCGGGGTCCCGGGGAGGAGGCCACCCGGCAGGAAGCGCCCACGCCACGTCCCTCAAAGAGAAACACAAAATCCTCCACCAGCTGCTCCAGAACAGCACCTCTCCTGTGGACCTGGCCAAACTGACCGCCGAGGCCACAGGCAAAGAGATGGCCGACCAGGCCCAAGGGGGCGGAGGCGCGGGCCCTGGTGCTGCTGCATCGGGGGAGCTCACCCCCAAACAGGAGCCACTGAGCCCCAAGAAGAAGGACAACGCGCTCCTGCGCTACCTGCTGGATAAGGACGACTCAGGGCTGAAGGACAAAGTGCCCAAGCTGGAGCCCGGAGAGGTGAAAGTGGAGGGAGGGAAACATCCTCTGATCAAGACGGAGAAGCAGGACGCAGGATACGACCGAGCTGAACAGGTACGTTTGACTGGTACACACCCCCCCACCCCTCATGTGTGCTACTTACCTCAGTTACCCTACTAAATCAGTCCCTCAAAGGACGTCCAGGGAGCGCTGTTAAGAGTTTGTCGTCATGCTTGAATCACAGGCTTCCGTGGACTCCATGCGCGGGTCCTTGTCGAACTTGTGAGACACGAGGCTCCTTCAAATTTACTGTAACCTCCTTTCTCACTGGCCCATTACAGCGAGAAGGGCCCAAAACTTTGTGACCCTGTACTGCTCCAGTTGCTTCCCCCACTGTGTGAGTGTTAATCTGGGTTAGACAGCAGATGTCTAGCATGCTCCACCAAGTTGTGCATTCGCACGGGATGCGCACATGGTGTGAAGGGTACAGCCTTTGTCGACGATATTATTAAGACATAATCTCTCTCTCTGTCTTTCCACATACACACTCGCTACAAACACCATGCACGGTTTCCTTCGTGCACATCCACATGCTGCATCTGGTTGTATTCACTGCTCTGTGTACTGTGCAGGCTCGACTCAGGCTAGAGGGAAGCCATCAGCCCAGGCTTCAAAACAACTGACATTTGGAAGAAAGCCCCCGTGGCTCTCAAGCACATTTGATCCTGGTTGCATTTGGCCACCGTCATTGGGGTTTGGCAAAGAGCTCTGGTCAGCCCTGGCACTTGGACGGAGTGTGAGAGTAGGAAGAGAGAAGAGTGGGGAGAGGCGGGGGGAAAAGAGAAGGGAGAGCGTGAGCAGGGGAGAATGAGAGGAGGAGGGCGGCGCTGCCTGCATGAAACCTGATATTTCCATGTAATGGAGGAAGCGACGAGGTCATGTTTTGTAGTGTGTCCTGCCCTGGACTCCTCCTGCAGGATTCGAGGGAAAGAAGGCAGCAATGTAGTTGTTGTCAGTGAGTGAGCCTGTTCGGAACATCTCATCATACTCTCTCTCTCTGCGTCTCTCTCTCTCTCTCTCTCTCTCTGCCTCTCTCTTCCCTTTCTGAGGCACATTTCCCTCGAAACAGACGACTTGGGGGGGGGGGGGGGGGGGGGGTGTATTGAAGCTGCATGTATATGCCAGGCCACTTGGGCTTATACGCCAGAGAGAAGGAGATGGGGCGGATAATGAGTTTTGCTGCTGAAATGAACAAGAGGCAGGACAGAGAAAAAGAGAGAGAGAGAGAGAGAGAGAGAGGGAGGAGGTGGGGATGATGATGAGAGAGGTGTAGAAACTTCCCAGCAGGAGAGAGTCCAGCCTCGGCAGGCACAGTGAAAATGATGAGCCATATGCTCGTGCCTCGTGCATAACACCCCCCTCCCCCCGCCCACACCAGCTACCATGGCGATGGAGGAGAGAAGGTGGGAGGAGGTGCTTGGGAATATAGAAGGGAGGGAGGGAGGGTGCATGCGAGGAAAAAACTGTAACAAAAAAACAATGGAACATCTCGCTCATTTTGAGGTATGGTGAGATGGCGCCTCAGAGGCAGAATAAGGTTAAACAGATGGAGTAGGGGAGTCGACTCGCAGGGACAAACATTGCATGTCGTCGTCGAGCCCTCCGAGGGTCTTGGAGAAAGACTGCGATCCCTGGCATAATGGAATCCGCAGTCTGTGTGTTTGCAGAGTAACTTTGTCACCAAGTCGGGGTGTTTTGTCTTTGCTGTCACGGGTCAAATTTTAGACTAAACCACACGACCTCGGAAAGTGTGGTCAAATCGGGATTGAGCAGTTCAATGTACAGACAGTGGCTGCTATTGTGGAACTGACAAACGATTTGACTTGAATCCAATACCACTGAGACTGGACGGATTGTCACACTGTATGTCTGTATGAAGATACTAGTGTGCTGCGCCACACCACACTAAATTGCACCGGTTGATGCATTGGTTTTACACCCTCACTTACAAACCGGAAAGAATATGAAGAAGCAGAGGGAGGGATGTCTCATTTGTCATTTCACAGTCGTCCAGTGATTAAAGCACTCGTACTGTAAGCTTCGAGCAGTGATGGCGAGGCCTAATGTAAATTTTCCGGTGGCTACAATAGCATAGGTTTCTTTGTCAGCCCGGAAAGAGGGCTTTTGTTAGGCATTAAGCAAGCCATGACTTCATTAGAGCGGTTAATATTTGTGCAAGCAAGTTTCTGTTCTTTTATGAGAGAATCACTGCTTGGCCATGTGTGAAGAGTGATTGTACTGTCATGCAAAATCCCTCCCCCTTCGCTGACCCCTCCCTCCCTCTCTCCCTTCTCCTTCCCAGCTATCTATCCATGTATCAAACCCTCTATTTTTCTCTCTCGTCTCTTCCTCTCTTTCTCTCCGTCATTGTTTGAGGGCTGAATTATTGATGGCCAGAGCGGAGCTAAATGAGAAATCAGAGCCATGCTTTCAGCACTAGAGGCTGGGCTGATGGCTGAAAGTAGTGACGGTATGGTACAGTACAGTACACGCTGGTCTCCCATCAGCATCACCTGCAGGCATCTCCGCGGCCTCAGGGGGGTCTGTATTATCTCTAGATCAACACTGTGTGTGTGTGTGTGTGTGTGTGTGTGTGTGTGTGTGTGTGTGTGTGTGTGTGTGTGTGTGTGTGTGTGTGTGTGTGTGTGTGTGTGTGTGTGTGTGTGTGTGTGTGTGTGTGTGTGTGTGTGTGTGTGTGTGTGTGTGTGTGTGTGTGTGTGTGTGTGTGTGTGTGTGTGTGTGTGTGTGTGTGTGTGTGTGTGTGTGGAGACTACAGACTGTACCATTAACCCATTCTGACCTGAGATCAGATTCTAAAAATGTCCTGGCAGTTTTCTGAAAAAGCTATGTTTCTGTGTCAGTGGTTCTTCGATTTTTCAAAAATAGCAGACCTACAAGCTCGTAAAGCAAGTAATACCAAAAGGGGTTCCTGCCCAAAATGGGTTAAAATGTCTGCAGAAACCGGAGGGGGACAAAAATAAGCAATATTCCGTTTCCACATCAGCTTTGCGCAAAATGAGAAAAAAGGTTAATCTACCTATCTCTACCAGGTTTACGTCGACCATGATGTTTGGTTGGTTAATATGAGTGTATGATAAAGCTGTGAGGAAACCACCCTACAATGAGCTTAATGTTGACTCTATGTAAGCATCTCTCAAGCCATTGAACACTGTCAAACTTTACCCCCTATATTTAGGCTAAAAGCCGGCTATTCTCCCCAAATACATTAACAAACAAATTGATAGAGAATCAGTTATGCATGGAGTTGATACCGCCACAGACGAGACCCAAGAACAGTTTTTATAAACTCAAAAAAGAAAAGAAAAAAAAGGAAATCCATGTTATAGGTGACAGCCTTCCAAAACCACAAGCCTCAGCAGCATATTGTGATAGATGGAACGATAGAGAATAAAATAACACTGATTACGTGTTCAAAGCATAACAAGATAACGAGTGCGGTAAGGTGACGCTAACTCATGAAATCACAGTGTGAGCTTTAGTTTTTTTCTCTGTGAGACTTCCCCCCCACCCCACCCTGTGGTCAGACGTCATATACCACCTACAGCAGTAACTGTCTTTGTTGTGGTTGCAGCAGCGGCCCCACTTGTGACTTCAGCAAGAGGCTTTTTCATTTGTTTTTGAGGATACACCAATTTTCTCAACATGACTATTTTAAGCAACCCCCCCCCCCCCCCCCCCCCCCCCCCACAATCTTCTTCAGCAGGACTGTCACTTCTGCTTCCCCACATCTTCCTCTCTGTTCCCTTTCTTCTAAAATGTCTCATGACTCATGCTGCCTCCCTCCCGCCCCGATCGCAGGCACAGCCTGCTCTGACATTAGAACATGATAATTAGGTATGTGCTAGCATTAATGTGAAGCAGAATGTTTTTATTCTTTAAGCGTCAGCAGTGACGACACGAGTCCTCTGGCTGTGTGTGTAATAATAATGTACCGTTCCATTACGGGTCCAAACAACTGGCTCGCGATGCACACAAGAGGAGTAGCGATGCACAGAAGGGAAGGGACAGAAGAGGATAATAGAGATTGATAGAAATAGGAGCCATCAAGGGTGTAGAGACAACCAAAGGAGTGGGGAGAATAGAATGTGGGAGGGGAGGGAAATGGAGAGGAGGAAGAAGAGGGCAATCTGAGAGCATACAGGAGAATTACATCATTCCTGACCTCATTAGGACTCTCTCTCTCTCTCTCTCTCTCTCGTTCTCCCTCCATATCCCGTATCTTGACATGGCTGGCACTGTAAGAAAGAATGAGCAGATATGTTTGTTTGTTGTGTGTGTGTGGCTGTCGTTTCTGTATGCATGGACAGGTGTGGATGAACACATGGTCGAGCATCGACGGAGACACACTTTCAGCACACTCCGTGGGTTACTTTGTGCATATTACTATTTCATTACTGTCAATAATTTGCCTTAGTCATGGTGTTTAGTTTGTGCCATTGCCAATATGGCTGACCCCACCATGTACTACTGAGCAATATTGACGTCTACAGCATTGATATACACATTTTTATATTTGTTTTTCTTTTTAATAAAAAATGATCTAACTTTTACCTGTGACGTCACATGTCAGTGGACGAATGATAGAATCCGGAGGCACGTTGTTGTTATATGACTGAGGAAGTTCCTAGGAAGTGTAGTGGGTATATCTGGACGGGTCCATGTCACTTTAAGGTCGTTATTGGCCAGCATAGACCCCATCTAGGGACAACCCTCAGTTTCTCTGTACATTCAGGCCCTGTGGCAGGGAATACTTTGTGTGCTGCTCTCTGGTGGCGGCTCGCAGACGGTGCAACTTATTTACCTTAGTCCCATGGGCCCCCCTCGCCCTGAAGCACTGCGCATACTAAAATCAATGTTGATGGTTCAGCATAATGTGGACTATACTCCTTTTTTATTGTAGTGAGCATCTTCTTTCCTGTTTTTAGCTTTTTACTTAACCTTTGTTTATCTGAACAAATCCTGTGGAGAATCCAGTTCACACAGGGGGCCAAGACGGCTGCTGCACGTTTAGTTATTGACATAACATCAATGAATAAACATGATGGAGAAAAAGCATAGAGGGAGAGGTTGGAGGAAAAAGGGTATTCTCTTTTTGTTTTTAATCAGACAAATAAGCATGGACAATGAATCTACCAACAGTGACTTTAGTTAAATGTTAAATGTTTTAATCTTCCTTGTGTGGCAGATCATAGTGTCTTTACCCATCTCTATCCAACACGCTTTAGGAACAGTCTACAACCATGATGCTTGGAACTCCACCCACACACTATACGTATAATATAATATACTATACATGTACGTGTGTGTGTGTGTGTGTGTGTGTGTGTGTGACTGACTGTGTGTGTTTGTGTGTGACTGACTTCAAATCAATATCACAATTATCTTGAAATGTTGCCTCGATTACAATTAATGAATGAAGATGGCCAATCCGCAAGCTCACAACGCATGTGTGAAGTGCTGTGAAGCACGTTGAGAGCTTGCTGATTGGCTCTCATCACTGTTTTTGTATAATGCAGGGTTAAGTGTTTAATCAGACTAATCCGTTTAGTCTACTCTATTATAAAGACAAATCTATTCGCCTGTCGATTCGTTGGTATAAGAAATTCAATTTTTTGTTTTTGTTTATAATATTTGTTTTATTTGGAAAGAGCAGTACATTACAGATAGCATTTTCACATATGACACACGAGCAATTCCCAAGATTCTTCCTTTTTTTTTCCCACCCCTCTTCCCTCCCTCATCCCCCCTCCATGTGGCTCCAACTCCAATGTCTCTGTATAGTCCTTTTTCATATGACATCAAGTCCACACTTAAAACAGGAACAAACAGGGCAATATCACTTCGGATTGTAACATTTCAGGAGGACAAAAAGAAAAGAGTGGCAGAAAAAGACAGACAAAAAAACAACCGACAAAAAAAACGAAAGTATATACACTATTGCTGAGGGGGACAAAAACAATACAGCTTTGGTCTTCGACCATGAAGAAATTTAATTCTAGTTTGTTTTCTTTACCTTTTATTCGTTTAACCGACATGAGCAAGATTACTTCAGATCAGTTATTCAATATATTTTGGGTTAATTGCCCAGCCCTAGTTTTGCACATACGGGTTGGATACAGTTTGTGTAAATATATATGTATCCTATCATACTATCCTACTATAAAAACGTCTGTCTGGAACTGCGTTTTCTCCTCAGTGGGCTGACAAATCGATCTGAACTTTCACACGGGCATTGTATTGGCATAATCACTGTACGATGACAGTGACAAAACCACTTTTGCACTTTTTGCACAGATTGATGCAATTTGTTAGTGTTTTTTGTGAACAGACAATGATTGTCTGTCATGGTTGCAGACAGCAGTCCCATAGCCCTGAGGGATGGTGGTTGGAAACGATGGGTAACTTATGGACTAGTTGTGTGTGTGTGTGTGTGTGTGTGTATATATAATATATATATACTGTATATACACACCCACTGTTTGTGTATATATGTGCAAGTTTTCCCAGTACGGCCTTGCTATGTTTAAGGCTGTTGTATGAACAGAGCGTCCCCATGTGAATGCAGCCTTGGGGCAGCACACTGCACTGCGCAGGCCCAGTGCACGTGTTTTCAGTAGGGGAGCACAGAGCAGTGCAAACTTTGGCAGCGGCCACCGAGCTCCAGCCATCTCATAATAACCCTTCCTTCTCCCATCGTGTCAACCTGAAAAAGCCTTTCTGTTATATCACAGCTTTGACAACTCTAAAACCCTGTGTGCTTAGTTGACCGTATTTCCGAATGTTCCCTGTATTTAGTTGTACCATATTATTCCCACGGGCTACACACTAAATATATTTGACAAGTGTAAGCTTGTAGATCGGCTATTGGGGGGGGGGGGGGGCTTATAATATGTTTTTCAAAGATATATTGGGCATGGAAATGAGGAGCAACTGTAGTAGTGAGTGTGTCTGTCTGACGTAACAAACGGAAGGCGATAAGCAGCGGAGGAGTAATGTGTTTTCTGATAAGCCAAGTCAATGTGAAGTCTGGCCTAGATTTTCAGGAAAAGTGGTCCATTTCAGGCTGGGGTTGCTGCTTTATTATCAGCAAGGCCGAGCCGGCCCCTTATGTCTCAGATAAAGAAGATGTCGGTGGTTCTCAAAGACGTGCGATCCGGCTACCCCCAGGGGTCCTTTAGGCCTGGGAGTTCTGTGGTGTTAATATAGCATCAAAATCAGTTTAACCACTTTAACGGTTATTATTTAAAAATAGCCTATATATAAGCTCAAAATGTGTAATGTGACACGTGAACTTCTAGATCTAGTTTCAAAAAAGTTTTTTTGGTTCTTATCTGGAATATTTGTTTGTAGATAGTTTGAGAACCTGTGTGGGTGGGGAGGAGGATGGGGGATAGTGTACAGTACATAACATCTTTCTAGAAAACTCTTCTTCCTCTAATGTTTTTCGTGTGTGTGTGTGTGTGTCTCTCTCTCTCTCTCTCTCTGTGCCTCCTGCCCAGTCATCGGAGCTCGACGACATCCTGAACGACCTGCAGAGCTCTCAGCCGCAGCTGTTCTGTGAGCAGAGGCCCGTGTCGCTGCCCAGCGCCATGGACAAGCAGAACATCATCAACGACATCCTGCAGATGTCGGAGACCAACCCGGCCATGGTCGCACAGCAGCAGCAGCAGCAACACAGGGGCATGGGCCCTGGCATGGTCCCTGGAAGTGAGTCCTAACAAAAGAAATCAACACTGCAATATGTCGCCGTACTTCCTCTCATGACACGTTTTTGATGCACTGTTGCGAAGTAGGGATGCAGATTAGACACACCAACGGACCGACATGCGGAAACAACGGTCGCTGCTCCGTGCTTGTGATTATGGTTAGGTTAGGGTTTGAGGTAGGTTGTCAGTCTAATGACAGTCGGGCCAATATTATGTCTACACAAAAGCCTGTACCCGCGAAGTATCAATAGTTTATTGCAGGCGCTCTTCTATATTATGCATTCACCTGGTCCGCAAAACGCACACTTGTGGCACAAACCCACTGCATGAGAGCAGCTCACAGTGGCTATACTGATCATCCTCTCAGTCATGTAAAGCTATTTTAAGAGCGTAAACGCAGCCGAAGAAGTTATACTATACCCTGTCCCTCAATCTACTCATAACTACGGCTGGGCGATACCACTTCAAATCAATATCCCACTTTATTTAAATCTTTTACCTCGATTGCGAACGATAAAAAAAAAATTGCTCCTATATTCAGCTATAGTTTAGATTTTTGTCCTAACACAAAATCAATAATTAAATCCCATTGACAATGAATGGAGAATTTACGTTACTAGCCCTTACCCGAGATATTGACCCCCCTTTGTGGCTGTGGGGGGTACTGCACCCTGGGTGCGTTTTCGCATTTTTAATTCACTAATAAATTAATTATTAATTTATAATTTGTTAAATTGGAAAAAGGGCTTCGTTAAGACCTCCATATTATTATGGTCAATGTCTGTGTGAAAGGTGGGAGTGATTGGTGGTGTTTCTGACACACAGACACACACACAGACAGACATTCAGACAGAATTATAGTATGTTGATGATATGTAGACGAGCAAATCTGCTATTTTCGTTCTACACAAAGATTAAGTCAGTCATTGGTTCTAATGGCTACTTGCCTTGCCCTACTCATCGCAACACGTCCTTCTCTTCCGTCAGACTTTGCTGCTGTCCGACAGGGCCAGCCAGGCAGGGGGCTGCCTGTGAGGAGCGTCTCCCTGGACATGAACATGTCCCCCCAGCAGCCTTCGTTACAGTACCCCATGAGGGCCAGCAGCCCCTACACGCTCATGCAGCAGCAACAGCAGCAAGGCATGGCGGGAAACCACGGCATGATGGCCAATCAGGCCAGCATGGTCAATGCAGGTGGGTGGAGATGGCCTGCGTGTGTTTGGTGTTGCCGCTTGCCAGCAAATAGTCCCATCGTCTAGACTAGAGCAGAGGTTCCCAACCACTGGTACTAGTACCCCTGGTGGTACTCAGAGGAGTCACCCAAAAAAGAAGAAAAAATAGTAAAGTGGAATGAAATATTTAAATATTACTACAGGTAGTTCTTCTGACCAAGCATTTGTTTGAAATGGGCTCTCCAGCCGAGCTGAAATGAGCATGACGGCACACCTAGACGTTAATAGAAGATTTGAGGACGGATAAATCCCATTAGAAATATTTGCTGTTGTGCTGATCATCAGTGCAGCAGAAAAATTGGCGTAGGAATTGTAACGGTTTGAATAGAATTATGTGCAGGGCGTGCCAGCCAGGCGTTTGTAACCTGACAAAATGTTCAATATTTAATGAAATAGTTTAAACCGTTGCATAAGGCTGTGCAGTGAACGTGGTCCGCACCACACTACACACCCTTTAAAGTCACTTACTTTTACTTACACTTACTACTAATTTTGTATACTCAGAGTTGCAGACCTGCAAGGGTCCATTATACTGTAAGTATATATTATAATGTATCCTGTGCATCGGTTCCAGTACGGATCTGGTCTAAGAAATTTTAATGATCCTCGGCTCCGGATCCTTGTCTCCTTTTCGGACTGGGTCCAGTAATTAAGAGATTTCCTCAGGTCTGTTCTGATCGGGTCCTGTTATCCTACAGTCAGTTTGAGAAACACTGGTCTAGATTTGTGTGTCGTCTAGTTTTGAGTGCTGTTCCACTCTTGGCAACATCTCCCTTGATCCCTTGATAAATATGTAAATGGTTGTCAGTGTGCCCGGAAAAATAGATAAAGACTGTATACTGATTGGCTCCTTTGCAAGGTACCTACAATAAAAGAAAAAGGGCAACATACCTTTGGAAAGCAACCGTCTGCATTAAGACAAATTATCATAATTAAAGACTGTTACAGCAAAGTTAGAAACAATTACTTTGTCAGAACTTGAGAGATGCAGTATGTCTGTAAAATGTGCATGAGTTGCCACCTCTGTTAGGCAAATAATTGTTTATTATAAGAAGTCTTTCTAGTAAATCACAGCACAGCCGGTCTCCTGGCAACAATAGATGGTAAATCACAAATTTTAGAAGCACCTTATTTCACGTCCCTGACGTGTAAAGTATAACCTCTAAGTGATGTTTGGTTGCCTGCCAAGTAAGAGGTAGCTGGAGTAGACGCATTCACCAGGCACTGCAGCAATTCAGTTGCATTTGGCTGGTTGCTAGTGTTGGATTTACCACATCAATCTCAGGAGTTAACAAGTAACACTGATCTGTTGTTGCGCAAACTAGTTTGCATTACCGAGCATTGGATTTCCTCTATTGTCAATTGTTACTGACGTAAATCCAACCACGGCAATGGAGAAACCACAGGCCAGCCCACTTTGTCACAGACATTTTGCAGAAAGCCTCTTTTACAGTACATGTGATTCAATTCTGTGGCATTTTCTATCACTTACATCTATCTCTCTCTGTCAGTCACAGCTGGCAGAGTGACTCACTTCCTTGCACAGGAAATTTAGGGGCAACCACATTGGAGCAGAACTCTGTCACTGTCACATGTGATATCCTCTAGAACTATATTGTGGATGTCTCAGACCAATACCGCATCTGTAGTTCATCTGGCATCTGCTGCTGCTGTTCCTTACTGTCAGCCGTGGCTTTGTGTTTCTTCCATCCAGGGCTCATGGGTCCCGGCGGTCCTCGGCCAGGCATGCAGCAGCAGGAGGGCTGGGTCGGGTCTGCTTCAGCACCTCCTCCTGGGGCTTCTGGCCCCGGGCAGCAGGGTGCCATGCAGGGCCGAATGGGTCCCAACACCGCCCCTCTCAGGCCCAACAGTCAGCCAGGGCCCCGGCAGATGCTCCAGTCCCCAATGATGGCCAACGGTGAGAGCCTGTCCTACTCGAACGCAATGCAGATTGTAGCTTAAACATGCGGTTTCATGCGTTCATGTTGACCAAATAGAGTAAAGCCCCCACTTCACTACTAGTAGATACTTCTCTTCAGGTGGGAAGTGAGGCTTTACCAAGCCTGAAAGAAGTGTGCCATAGCATTGCACTACAGACACCACACCAGTTTAATGCACTTGCAGTTTTTACCTCATTGGATCAATTCTGGGCCTATTAGCAGCAATATCACTGCTTCAGTGTTGTAAAGATTGCCACCTTGTGGCTTATCATGATACAACATAGAAAGTAATCTCATCTCAGTCTCATAATATCTAAGCCAGTCTCATAACTACAATGGGTTGTAGTTCATACTGAAATTATGATAATAAAATGTGTGTGAGGGGCACTCTTATCATCGTACATCATGACTTAATATGTCGATTTGATCAGACATGGAAACGTAAATTCTCCATTTATTGTCAATGTGTAAGACGAAAATCTACACTAAAATAACTGAATATAGAAAAAATCCAGGGTTATTTAAAAAAGAAAGTCAAGCGCAAAAGGACATCGGTCACAACAATTTAACACAAAAAGGCCTTCTGAAATAGGAACGTTTTCAGGCCTGTTTGTCTGCGGCACTCTCAAGTCCATGGGATTGGGGAGGCTGTTCCACAACTCCTGAGTGAACTAATGTCCGCCTTAACCGAGGCTTCTCTAACATGTTGTCCTTCCTTGGTCCTTTAGCCCAGCCAGGTATGGAGATGGGTATGGCAGCCCACCAGTTCTCTACGCAGCAGCCCCCTCCCAATCAGACAGCCCCATGGCCAGACAGCATGATGCCCATTGACCAGGCGTCCTTTGTCAACCAAAACAGGTAAGATACTTAACTGATAATACTATCACTTAAAAAAAGCACCACAATTCATACCACATTTGACACGTCACATGACTGCTGTCAACTTTCCAGGGCATACCGTAGTTTGTTTGATTTTGTACTACATAAAAATAATCTTACAGAGACTTACCCTGGTACCTATTTTTTTAGTTTTTCCTCACATTGAGGGCTTCTTAAAAATAAATCTGTCCTTTCCGTAGGTCGGTGTACCCGGGTCCCCAGGATGATTTGGGACTGTGCACGACGGGGCCTGGCTCTGCTGACGGAGGTGTGTCAGACGAGGGCGCTCTGCTGTCCCAGCTTTACACAGTGTTGAAGGACTTTGATGGCCTGGAGGAGATCGACCGTGCGCTTGGCATCCCTGGACTGGTAGGACAGGTGAGACCCACCAACATTATTATTATCCATTAATTATTAACATTAACATTGTTGTTAACATTATTATTATTACTGGCGCAGTGGCGCTCTGTACTTCATCCTCGTGTAGCTTGTGATCAAATCCTTTTCAGTTCCTTCTTGGGTTTTTGTTTTGGGTTTCATCAAAGTCTTCATTATGATGTTTGTTCTGGTCCAGGGGTGTCAAATTCATTTTATTTCTAGAGATAACGGATAACCTTTTTGTGTGTGTGTGTGTGTGTGTGTGTGTGTGTGCGCGTGCATGCATACATGCACCCAAAGCTGAAAAGCACAAATGCTGTCATAGTATTTAGTCACAACTCAAAACAAGAATGGGGACATTCTTAGATTACTGATTCAAGGTTTAGGACAAAACAGGATTGTATATACTACATTGTTGCTGTCAGGCAGAAACCTTGTATCTCTATATTTTATTTTTGTTTTTTTAATTAATGCCCTACTTCATACAAGAGAGTACAAAATTTGTGAAAATAACAGATCTACAGGCTCACAACGCCTCGCTATGTGAGGCATTGTGAGCTTGTAGATTGGCTAGGTTTTCACCCGCAACGTTTTAATTTATTTGTCACATCTGTACAGAAGCATTCTGCCTGCAAGCATCCAACTCCCTTTCACTTCACCGAGCGTGATCCAATTGTTGCGGACTCGTAGGAATAGACCCCTATCCGTTTTTAAACCTTTTGTTGGTTTACTAATATAGAAACACCTATAGGTGCCGGAACACCTGTTAAAGATAGACAGTGTCACGAACACCACTTCATGACGATGAGCAAAGCCCCTCTGCTCAACCAGCAGCCATTCAGTATGGCAGGGTTGGGTGTGTCCAATATTTTCTGACAAAAGGCGTCAATTCTGCCATAGTTGAGCTTTAATGAACAACAGTTTTCCATTTTTAGGCTTATGCTACAAAGTGCCTAGCTCTCACTACTTGTCAGAAATGCATCGGCACACAAATAAATATTCCCATTTGAGCTTAATGAGGCATATCGGTGCTTATAAAGAATGCAAGGCACGTTAATTATTTGTATAGCACATTTCAACAACGAGGCAATTCAATATGCTTAAGCTTTGCACAAAACATCAAGCAAAGGAAACACAAAAGAACCTGAATGAAAGGCAGCGGCAAACCGAAAGGTCTTTAGCTGTGATTTAAAATAAATGAGAGTGGCAGCAGACCTGCCATTGTCTGGGAGTTTGTTCCAGATATGTGGTGCATAAAAACTAAATGCTCCTTCTCCACAAAGACAATAAATTACTTTGTCTTTTAGTCTTTTAGACTGTAAAAAAGATCTCCTGCAAGGTCCCTGATTCTATGTCCTCGTGCCCTTCAGTACTGTGTTGGCGTGCAGGGACAGGCAACATAAATGTTGTGGTAGGTGCTTACACACAGCAGGTGCTTCCATGCCCCACCTCCATTGTTTTCGGTGTAGAGACATTGGCAGCGTTGCATGTGCATCAGCGACAAGGGCAAAGACAGCAGCTGCCGCACACAAGTAAATAACATATCCGTACGTGGATATTAACATTTTTAGGGTTCATTTATTTTTTCTTGCCTTCTATCATGGTGGAGCTGATAAACATAAATAAAATAAAGTCGACCCCCCTTACCAGAGGATGTCTCCGACTGGTGGCGTCCCATATGTCAAGCCCAGCTCCAGATAGCCTAGAAAATACATTTGATAACTGATATGAACAGGGTCCATTATGCGCAGCAACAAACATGTATGGACCCCATGCTTCTAGAAAGCCTGGTGTTTCAATCACTGTACAGGTTGAGGTTCACAACATTTCTATTTCAAATAGTGTCCAAGACAAGGAGTGGTCTGGAGAGAGAATGCTGTTTGGTTACTGTACCTCACAGGCATCACAGCCCCCAAAAATGTGATAACAAGCTTAACCTTGCCTTATTTAACATCAGGTCACTAACAAATAAGTCCTCCTCTGTAAATGATATAATCTGTAAAGAGAAGCTAGATATAATCTTTCTAACAGAGACATGGCTTGGCTCGGATGGAGCTGTTCTCCTAGCACCAGCCTGTCCCGCAAACTACAGTTTCATTCACTCTAAGAAAGGAGGTGGACTGGCAATAATATTTTCAGGCACTTTAAAATTCAAGGCTCTGACCCTTGGCAGCTTTTCATCCTTTGAATACCAGGCCACTATACTACATGGTCAATCCTCTATCTATGCCAATGATTAGCATTTATCGCCCGCCAAAATGCAGTAAAGCAATATTTCTAACAGAAATATCAGAACTTTTCTGATCCACTAACTATGACAGAACTCTTATCTCAGGTGATCTTAATCTTCACCTGGATGATGCTACAGATGCTGTGGCTATGGGTTTCTTAGAGTTATTGCACTCCTTTGAGTTTATCCAACATGTTGTTGGGCCTACACATAAACATGGGCACACTCTGGACCTGGTGATTTCTAGAGGTCTGAACATCATTGTGGAAAGGACTATTGAAAGGCCTGAGCTATCAGACCACTATTTGCTGTGTTTTAATATGACTGTCTCTGATCTAGAGAAAAACATCACTGAATATACCATAAAAAAGCGTTTTTTTAGCTCATCTGCAGCCGACGAGTTCTCTCGTCATCTGGAATCTTAAACTAGAGTCAGCTCTTGACATAGTGGCTGCTTTGAAAAAGAAAAAAAAAAACATAACACCAGAGTAACACCCTGGATAAATGAGCACACACACTCACTGAAGCAAGAATGTCGTAGAGCTGAGCGAGCTTGGAGAAAAAACAAACTCACCATCCACCTAGAGATTCTTAAAAAGTCAACAGTCGCTTTTTAACAAAGCCTTGCGTCTGGCAAGGCAGGCATATTTCTCTGGCATTATTAATGAGAACAAGAAAAATGCCAGAGTCCTATTCTCGACCATTGAACGACTTTTAAACCCCCCCCCCCCCCCCCAGTCCTACAAGCAGTCATTCCCGGCTTCTAAAGCTAAGTGTAATGAGTTTGCATGCTTTTTTCATAACAATTTTTTTTACATTAGAGCTGATATTATGAATGGTGCTGCTGCTAGCTCAAACCTTCAAACAGCAGCTAATGGTCCCAGGGTAGATCTCTCCAGGGGGAGCCTATTATCTTTCTGCGCAATTGATGAAGACGAACTCCGCAAAACCATATCATCCTCCTGTTCATTGGATACAATTCCCACCACCTTTCTCAAAGAGGTCTTAGACAGTGTGATTGGAGATATCCTAAAAATTGTAAACAGCTCTCTACAATCGGGCGTCTTTCCAGACTCACTGAAGACTGCTGTAGTTAGGCCCCTACTCAAGAAACACAATCTTGATCCCTCTGTTTTGGGTAACTATCGACCCATTTCAAATCTACCCTTTCTGGGCAAGGTTTTAGAAAAATGCATCTTTCATCAATTGGATGTGTTTCTACAGAACAATAATGTGCATAACAAATTCCAATCTGGCTTTAGGAAAGGTCACAGCACAGAAACAGCACTTGTAAAAGTAATGAATGATTTTAGGGTGTCTGCTGACAAGAAACATGTATCCGTTCTCTTACTTCTAGATCTAACGGCTGCATTTGACACGATTGATCATTCAATTTTAATACAGCGTCTGGAGCACTGGATACTATAGGCCTGTCTGGTACGGCCCTGTCCTGGTTTTCCTCCTACCTATCAAACAGAAGTTACTTTGTCAATCTAGCCGAGTTTGACTCAGACAAACACAACATCAGTTCTGGTATTCCACAGGGCTCGATTCTTGGTCCTCTGCTATTCTCCTTGTACATACTGCCATTGGTTGAACTCATTACCAATCACGGAGTCAATTTTCATTTCTATGCTGATGATACCCAACTATATCTTTCTGTGGCTCCAGATGATCCCTGTGCTTTAGACCCGCTGTTGACCTGTCTGTCTATCATCAAATGTTGGATGAGTGAGAACTTTCTCAAGCTAAATGAGGATAAGACAGTAGTTCTCATAATCGGTTCTAGTGAGCAGAAAGAATCAATAATAAGCAGACTTGGCAACCTGACTGTAGAAAGTAACAGTACAGTAGCAATGCACTTTTTTCAGGACTGCCTAAGAAAACAACTGACAGATTACAACTTGTCCAAAATGCAGCAACCAGAGTTTTAACTAGAACTAAGATGACAGAACATATTACTACCTGCCTAAATATGTCCCAAACCGCCCCCTAAGGTCTTCCACTGCTGGCCTGCTCGCTTTGCCTAAAAAGATGTCAACTAAAAAATACGGGCCGTCAGCATGGAACAAGCTCCCACTGTACCTTCGTCAGGCAGCCTCTGTAGACATTTTTAAAGCACAGCTCAAGACCCACTTCTACAACATTGCTTTTAATTGATCTTTTATTTTTTGTTATTCATGTCCTCACTGTATTGCATTACTGCTTGTTTTTTAATGTCGTTGCCTAGCACCTTTCATGACATGAAATGCAGCTCAAAGTAAAGCACTTTTAGCTGCATTTCATGTCATGAAAGGTGCTATACAAATAAAGTTTTATTATTATTATCATCATTATATTACAGTATAGATTTACCTCCAGGTCAAAGGTTTCTAAGCTAGACATTGCAAAGGGTGTTTCTAGGGATCAAATGACAGAGCACATAAGTGTTTCCAAGGTATTTTTATTATTAATAATAATAATCATCATCATCATTGTTATTATTATGACAATAATAATTAGACCTATTTCATCCCAGGGACACCTCAACAAAATGCTGAGGAATCGAATCTGGGATTTGCTCAACAACTTCCTGGTTTGTTCTGGTAGTCGTGGGGACTACTTTCTTGTAGACATTTCTTTGTCTTGTGAAATTGTTATTAAAAACTCTTGTTAATTGGGATATGTCTGTGATTTGTTCAGCGTATTAGAAAAGCAATAAGCTGTAGTCGCTTATTGCTTTATTATACACCAGGTGTGCACCTGGTGCTCAATCAGTCACTCACTGCACTGGTGTAATGGAGGGGAGAGGGAGCAGCACCTGGAAAGACAACACACTAGAAATATGAAACACGGACACATACCCCATAACATGCCTCTAAGCATGTCCTTATGAATAATGATTCGACAGGGCCAGTCCGTGGAGCAGGACCAGTTCTCCCAGGAACCCTCCATGATGCTCGACCAGAAGCCCCCTATGTATGGCCAGCAGTTCGGCCACCCGGCCTCCCACATGGCCCAGAGGGGCTACCCTGGCAACCCCATGCAGGACCCAGCCTTCCACCCCATGGCTGGACAGATGGGCCCGCGGCCAGGTTACCCCATGCTGAGAATGCAGACCCGGCCTGGGCTCCGGCCAACCGGTCCGGTCCCTAACCAGCCCAACACACTACGGCTTCAGCTGCAGCATCGGCTACAGGCACAGCAGGTATGAGTGTGCACACGCACGCGCACACACACACACACACACTCTGACAAACCTGCACACTGCTGGAAGTAATGTTCTACATTGATTCGCTACATGTCCTCGCTCTGATGCAACCACTCGGCCTTGCGGTTGATCAATAGCTGTTTGATCGTGCACACAGATATGGGGGAGGGTGTAGTAGTTAGCCTTGGGATTGACATTTTGGCAGGTCTCCTGTACATATCTGCAATCGTTTGGGTATTTGAGTTAATCTGCCGCCTGCTGGCCACTAGTGGTATTTATGATATACTGTAGGTGTTCTTTGTTTAATGAAAATAAACTAGACCAGACAATTTGTACTCTTTGTTTTTGGATTTCAGTTAATTTACTGTTAGTTCATTTGAACTTTCAGACTTCCACTTCCACACTTTGAAGAAGTGGGTGGCAAATGTAATCACATGATGCTACATCTATAATTACACTATTTTTTTTTATTAGTGAATGAGTTAAAATCTCTCTCTCTATCTCTCTGTCTGTCTCTCTCTCATCCCCTCCCTCCCTCCACCAGAACCGTCAGCCAATGATGAACCAGATAGGCGGTGTGTCCAATGTGAACCTACCTCTAAGAGCCAGTGCTCCTAACCAGGTCAGTGTCCACTGCCCTCGTTACAACATTCGTAACTCCACATATTATTGTGACTCACACTTGCCAGTTGCCATTCCTTTGCTTCTTATTAGCACTGGTTAATCCTCCCTCACGTTCATCAGTTGATGTTCACTTTGCCTGATGCCATATCATGAAGCGCCTCAACCCTTTTCATCAGTGACCCAGACATACTGATCCATGCTTGTCACTGCTATAAGTCCAGTGGACACCTGAAACCTTGAGGCTGTTATTCCCCCCCCCCCCCCCCACCCCAAAATGTAAAAAGAATAAATGCATGCCTTGGAAAATGGTCGGAAGTCAAGTCATGTTAAGTAACATGATTTGAACAAGCACGGTACATCATTATCAGACCTACCCTTCTCAACTTGCTATAAAACAGGTTTTATAGCAATTTGTAGCATTTTTAGACATATTGGGCCTTAAATGTAATTTTATATGGGATGGGACCCACTCTTCCAGTTACCCATGTCTCAACATAGTCTCTCATAGCTACATGATCTGAGATCTCTGCTTATTTACTGATAGGTCTGGGGAAATGTAAGATTTAAATTGTAAATGTGGGGGCTAGAACAGCGGAAAAGTGAACAACAGTGAAATGTGTTACAGATCAAAGATTAGGTGGGCTTATGTAGATAGATAGGTAGTAATAACAGTCTTTCCATTATGTCTGCCCACGATCATACAGTTTACCCCAGTCACTGATACTAAAATCTGATATTTTATTTATTTTTTTCTATGAATCTGACTTGACACCCATACTGTTATAAAACGAAAAGAAAAAGATTTAGAAAAGAAAAGATAGATAGGTAGATACCCATACCAGTAAACAACATTTGATTGTCAGCCAAATTCATCTTCATGAAAAGCCACTAGGGGAAGAAAAAAGGGGTGAAGTTGTGAAGTGTCCCATTTTAATCACTATCTCCTATGCTCATGGCTTCGTTCCATAGGGAAACTACAAAAGCAGGGGTAGGGTGAAGGCAGAGTATTGGGAAGTGGGGTCTGGGGACCACCAGGGGTCCTTGAAGGGGTTTCCAGGGGGTCCGCAGCAAAAGTAGTTAAAAAAATAGCAGATCTACAAGCTTATAGATCTGCTATTTTTGAAATTATTAGAAAAAGATATTTTAAAAATGTAAAATTTAGGACAATGTTGGATTTTTTTCAATGCAGGGGTCCTTGGCATAAAAACGTTTGAGAACCAAATCAAGAAAATGAGTGCGGGCCTAGTATAGAGCCCTTGGGAATTAGATCCCCTATGTATAGGGTTTAAGTGGTCATTTCTCTGCTCACATAATGTGTTGCTGTATTATTATAGCACCTAACAGACACATGGGCCCTGACCCACAATGGCTTAACCACTGGCTTAGATAATCAAATGGATAAACTCAACACCACTGTCTCTTGTTTTCTCCGTCTCGCCTTTCCTCTTCACCTCGGCCCTCGTCCAGGGGACCATCAACGCCCAGATGCTGGCCCAGCGTCAGCGGGAGATGGTGACCAACCACCTGAGGCAGAGGCAGCAGCAGGCGCAGCAGGTGCAGCAGGCCCAGCAGGCGCAGCAGCAGAGGAGCATGGCCATGCGGGCTCAGGGCCTCAACCTGCCGCCCAACATGGCCACCGCCGTCGGAGGCATGAGCAACCCCCGGATCCCCCAGGCCAACCCCCAGCAGTTCCCCTACCCGCCCAGCTACGGTACCAGTACAGGCCTGGCCTCGCCACCACCCCCCACCAGCCCCTTCTCCTCCCCTCTCTCCCCCAGCCTGCCCTCTCTCCCCCCCAACCCCCAGCTCCACCTGCATGGCACCTCCTCCACCTCCTCCTCCTCTTCCTCCTCCCAGATGATGATGGGAAACGCAAACATGATGAGGGAGTACGGGGCCGTACTCAGCCCACAAATGCAGCACAGTGTCTTTCAGTTTCCCAACTCAGGTACTGCCCCCCTCCCCCCTTTCCATCCCTCTTCCACCCCTAGTCTTCACACTCAGCCTACACAGCAAAACCCTCATTGTTCGCTTACCGTTTGGGTTAATGTTTACGCTCTCAAGAGTTGACCCATTAAGACATTAACGCATCTGTGTCACCTTAGCTTTTAATCACTTTAACCATTATTTTAAACTCTAGCTGTTGGAAAAATAGCAGATGCTACAAGCTTGTATATCTGCTATTTTTGAAAAATCATAAAAACGGGCGCAAATCTTTTGAATATATATTCTTTCACAGTAAAGGTTTTTAACCCATATCTTTGCTTCTGGGGGGGTCCCTGGAACAACGAATTTTCAGATGGGGGGTCGGCGGCCAAATTCATATCATTTTTTAGGTCCTTGACATGAAATAGTTTGAGAAGCACTGATATAGAAACATAGTTTTTAAAGAAAACTGTTTAGACATTTGTAGAATCTGGTCTTAAAACCCATTTTGGGCGGGAACCCCTTTTGGTGTTAGCATTAGGTTATGCTTTAGCTATTGAAAAATAGCAGATCTACAAGCTCATAGCGTGCCACTCGGTGGCGCGCTACGAGCTTGTAGGTCTGCTATTTTTGAAAAGTCAAAGAATGACTGACCTAGAAACATAGCTTTTTCAGAAAACTGTCAGGATGTAGAAGACATTTTTAGAATCTGATCTCAGGTCAGAATGGGTTAATAATGGGGGGTTTAGCTATACAGTTTGTGTATGTCATTGTGTCAGTCCACGTGGACATGGTATGTCTCCAGTCACACAGTATCACATGGTTCCCATAGTCTCGCTCATATGATTCGTATTGCCGCACGTCAATTGACTGCATTCATTGAACGCCATTATGTGGTGCGGGTCACGTAGCACGTCCTACTCTCGGCCGATCGTAACACTCCAGGCAGGCAAACTAAGACTTGTAATCATCCCTTAATTCCAATCATAATGTTGCCATTGTCCAAGGTACTGCTCAAAATGGTGCCTTGCATGGTGACCACATAATTACATCACCAATCTGTTGTGTAACCACTAGAGGGCGCAAAGGGCACATGACACAATCAGGCACTATGCAATGATTCTGGATGTCCACACACTGTGGACACTGGAATGCTGTGAAATATAGCGCATGTCTCATGAGTGCCAAATAAAAAGGGAGAACACACTAATGAAGACCTAATCCATAGATCTGACCCCGCGGGGTGTAATTCAGGGGATAATCTAATAATCTGGGATGCTATCGCTGTCCTGCAGGGTTGGCATAACAACATGTTTGAGTTCAGTTCCCTCATTCTTAATCTGATACCAGCCAGTGGGTTGGCACATAAAGCGTCAAGGTGCTGTGTGTTGAACTCTGTGTCTATCCTGCTTTCCTTTCCTCTGTTTCCTCATTCCCTCACTCTCTAGTCCCTTGCCTGTTCACTACTAATGTGCTGCTGTGCATGTAGGTTATATTAACCTTGCCTCTGCTTTACTCGTAACCACCGTCCCAGAGCAATGTACCCATAGTGAGCAATCCTCACCATCCCAGACCAATGCACCACAATAGTGAGCAATCCTCCTCACCATTCCAGACCAATGCACCACAATAGTGAGAAATCCTCCTCAGTGAAACATCCGAATGTTATTAGGATCACTCCACGGGCCGTTTGCTATACTATTTTGTCACATTGTTAATGCATATTATGTGTAAAAGTACATTTTCACATTCAGACACAACTTTATTCATTCCTCTGGAAATGTCTTGCCAAAAATACAGTAGGAAAATAAAATGTAGCCTACATAAATGAGAGGAAATTAAGTAAAACGGTACAAATTTAATTAAAAGTGAGTTTTAATGTGTGATTAAAATCAAGGGACTAATGGCAAAAGCTACAAACTAACTAATTCCATGAGGTGTAACAGCTTTTGGTAAGTGGTTGTTGGAACTATTCCATTCACTGAAGTTGCGTGGTAGCTATGCCTCTCTGACTGGTCTCGGTCACTCCCCTCTGCAGGTATGAGCCAGCAAGCAGACGGAGGGTTCGGAGGTCCCGGCACGCCACAGAGCCCCCTGCTCTCCCCCCGCATGGCTCACGCCCAATCCCCCATGATGCAGCAGGGCCAGGGCAACGCTGCCTTCCAGGGCTCCCCTGACATGAATGGCTGGCCACAGGGCAACGTGGGGGGAAACAGGTGAGAATGACTGGCCGGGGTTATAGGACTGTCACCATTACCAATTTAATTGTCACACAAATAATTGCGATTTAATTGTGTTTTATCCATTGAACAATGGAACGTTACAATTTGTATCTATTTTTGCCTTTTATTCTTCGTAATCACAAATTGCACAGGGCAGTTATAACCAATAACTTTATGTACAAAGAAATCATTGACGCATTTAATATTTTTGCCAGGTGAAACCTGGCTTATGATCTCTGCTGTTAGCTATGAGGACCTTTTGCGTGACCTAGTCCTGATTGGCTGGCCGAGTCTCCTACCCGATTTCGCACCAGGGGTGGGAGGGTGCTGGGGGCCTGTGGACGGCACTCATGGCGGGACACGCGTATTAAAGCTTCGGCGAAAACAGAAGCGCAACACAAGGATAAAGGAAACATTCAGTACAAATGTTCAGTTTGCTAATTCACAACTACTAGCTACTACTTTGGTGTTGAAACTTTGACTAAACTTTCATGACAGCAGATAGCCTAAGAACAAATATAATTTATAAAAAGCCTACTACAGTGAAGTCTGTTCACGGAAGTTGTTGTATTGGCTATGTGGGGATTATCCTACGACGAGGTACCATTTGAGTGGGCAAAACCTTACACTAAATTGTATATAGGGTTTATATAGTAAGTAAAATAATATAGCCTTTCCATGAGTATCTTTTTATATTTATCCAAAAAGAATACAAACAGCCAATTGCATATTACAAGTTATGAATCCTGAACTAAAACAATATTGTAAAGGTTGTTTGCTGTAGTAAATAAGCTATAAGGCAGTGTGTTTGAATCTGCATGTATAGGGCTATCGCCCTCCCACCCCTCACTGGTGCGAAATCGGGTAGGACAAACGGGGACGCCTCTGAAACGCCGCCTAAGCCAATGGGAGTCTGACCCCATACTCTCAACCAAGCCCCCAGACTTCCATTGAAGTGAATAGCAGGCCTGTCGCTCCTCATCCGCTCTCTAGATATACATTATAAGTTAACTCTATGGTCTCAACAGTCTGTAACGCCGCAGAAAAGGGGGACCGATGCACAACGGAGAACGCTTGTTCCACCGGGCTGTTAATGATACGCCGGTCATTCTTGTTTTCTTCTCCAGAAAATGTACTTAATTTCGGAAATAGTTGATCTACAAGCACCAAGCACGATGACTATAAATATGTCATTTATTTGGCTGAGATCGCTCACTCTGCCTCGTGGTGCGCTCTGACACTGCTGCAGACTGTGTTTGTGCCACCAGATGTCACTATTAAGTCAGAATACTTCTGTGAATTTAACATACATTGTATTCATCTTTTTCATATGGCCCATAAGTCTTTGCATTTGTGTGTGCAAGTTCCTTTCTCTTGCTGTTTTGCCAGTTTTGCAAGAGAAACCAGGTGTCCAGGTCTATGAAAACAACCACAAATGAAAATAGCTGATCTACAAGCTCACAGCGACACATTGTGAGGTTATACATCTGTTATTTAAAAACACATTGAGAATAAATCGAAATATTTTGAATATTTGTTAAACATTTTAATAAAAAAGGCAAAAGAAAATGTTCAGATGTATGTCCATGGACAATTACATATTCATCTGGGGTTCCTTGATGTGAAGAAATGTGGAAGCAAGCCCAAATAAGCAACTACTGTACACTTTAGAATCAAGCCCAAAAGAAACATCAACCAGCAACTACCAATAATTTATTTGCAAGTGACTTTACAGAAAAAACAACAAGTCAAAGGTTGCTTATAATAGGCAGACATGGCAACGCGGCCTGAAGGAAGCAAAGCCACACACACAAGGAGCCCCAGTGCCTTGGCGGGGAAAAACGTGGATAGTATGGTGTGTGTGCATTAATACTTTAGCTGTGAACAAAATACTACACACTTCTTTGGTCTGTTCTCATTAGCAAGTGTATAAAGCCCTTTTCTGTTGGTACACATTCTGATGTTTTTCAGTGGGCACGGTGTTAGTGGAGGCTGAACACGACAGGCAATCAATACATCCATGCCAACACTGGCAATCCATTTTGTTTGCTTGTTTTTACCACCATAAGAGAAGACAGTCTTCTTGAACACACACCCAACAAACATCAAGCACTAAAGGTCTCCACTCTCCACACACCGGGCGCGAATCGGATGCGAATTCAGATTTTTAGCTGCGTTTCTCCATCGGTTTTCCGAAAAACGCGGCCGTTGTGCAACCACCTTAATGGGCTGAGATACGAAAGGAATCTTCCTAGTTCCCAATCTATATTTCTGATGAATGGTCATAACAAACAAACCCATTCATCAAATATATAAAAGTATGTGCTAGAAACGCAATCTGTCCAATCCTTTGTTTTTTTTTATGTTGAAATTAACCATTTGTTGTTTAGTGTAGGATGCATGATTCAGCTGGCTAGGAAGGTGTGGCCACTGGTGAGTGTGTAAAACGGATTCTTCTCCTCTTCATTTAGGGTTTTATTCATAAAGCTGGTTCACAAATGAAATTGCAAATGATACAATAATTGAATTAAGTATCTTCATCTTTGATAGTGTGCACTAGGTTTACTGTCCAAAAACAAAACCATAGGGCCAAAGCTCTCGCTTCACTCATTGAAGGCATGTAACTTACTGAACTGTGTGTGCTGTGTGAGCAACTACATTGCTTCATTCTGTGATGTTCGTTTGTGTTTTCATCAGAAGTTCTGAACTTGTCTTCTATTCTCTCTCTGCTAGTATGTTCACACAACAGCAGCAGGCATCGCCCCAGTTCGCACAGCAGAATAATGGCAACATGTACAACGGCAACGGAATGAACCTCAACAATGTCTCCATGGCGCCCAGCAGCATGGGTCAGATGGCGGGCCAGATGAGTGTCACCTCCTTGGCTTCAGGGCCCTCGCCAAACATGGCCTCCATGGGTCAAGAACAGGTATGTGTACCTGTCCTGGATGGTCTTGGTCAGTGGCTTAAATATTGATGGTGCAACCGGTGCAGTCCACCATGGGGGGGCTGTGAAGGAAGAAGGAAAATAAATTACCTGCGTGCGTCCTGGAGTTGCATGCGTGTCAATGTGGATCTGCTCAGAGCTAAAGCAGCCCCATCTCCCCGCCCAACATCAGGACAAATCAAATGGAGAAAGTAGACGATCAACATGCTGACACAAGCTCCTTTGTCCCGTGATACATGTAGGCTATTTGCGCGCGCACGTCACTGTGTGCGTTCCGGGGTCTTGTTAGACACTGGTCTTGTTAGAAAGTAACGCAAAAAAACAGCATGCCCTCCATGGGAATGATGGGACAAGAGCAGGTATGTGTTGTTGACTATGGCTATACAATATAATAAAGGTCTTTTAGTGGACAAATGATGGGAGACAACGTTCTGATCCTCTTGAGAGATTTAAAACCCAGAAGCTCTACAGTTCAACCATAAAAAGGTACCTTCATTCTTTTTAAATAAAATGGAGCCCACAGGATTATTCTTTTACAATAAACAACCGCACAAGGGGTCCCCGGACAATTGAATGCATTTCTTTACCTCTCCCCATTCCAAGTGGCATAAGTAGGTATATGTCTAATCGCAAGACCCTAAGTGTCTGTGTGCGTTTATTGAGCGGCACTGCTAGTGAATAATTTACTCTCATTAGCTTATGTAACTCTTCTGGACAGAGTTCTGCTTCTTGACTTGAACTTATAGAGGACAATGATGTAATTAGCCGTGGGCACTTTAGCGCCAGACCGATTAGCTCATCATGTAGACGTTGCTGTACATACTGTAGTTCAAAGGATGAACCGTCTGAACTGTGTGTGGACTTCAAAATCGTCATACGGTAGCTGAGTCTAGAAGATGACTAATCATGCAAGCCAGTGCCACACACACACACACACACTCACTCATCAAGCTGTAAACGGTGAGCTGGCGGTGAGTACTATCCCTTACACTCTTTTCTCAGGAAAACAGAAGTGTACGGTAAATGGATTGTATGATGTCTGATATGTATTAGGGGTGTGCTGAAATATCGATATTGCGATATATATCGATACGTCCTCCCGTGATAAATAATCGATATTGATTATTAAAATATTGATTAAAAAACAAAAAAACATGTTTAGAAAAGGAGGAAATGCCAGCTAAAATAAAGCAAATCCCACTCTCAGATTCCACAGCAACCAGAAGTACTGAATTACTGGATGGTGATTTGTCCAAACAGCTTTGTGGGAATACAAAATGCAGAATGCATTTCCCCAGCAGTGGACAAGTCCACTGACACCAGTGATAATGGTCAGTTGGTGGTGTTTGTGAGGTATTATGATGATACCAGTGATAATGGTCAGTTGGTGGTGTTTGTGAGGCATTATGATGATACCAGTGATAATGGTCAGTTGGTGGTGTTTGTGAGGCATTCTGATGATACCAGTGATAATTGGTCAGTTGGTGGTGTTTGTGAGGTATTATGATGATACCATTGATAATGGTCAGTTGGTGTTTGTGAGGTATTATGATGATACCAGTGATAATGGTCAGTTGGTGGTGTTTGTGAGGCATTATGATGATACCAGTGATAATGGTCAGTTGGTGGTGTTTGTGAGGCATTATGATGATACCAGTGATAATGGTCAGTTGGTGGTGTTTGTGAGGCATTATGATGATACCAGTGATAATGGTCAGTTGGTGGTGTTTGTGAGGCATTATGATGATACCAGTGATAATGGTCAGTTGGTGGTGTTTGTGAGGTATTCTGATGAGAGTATGAGGCAAAGGTTTATTGTGTATTAATTTAGTGTTTGAGTGGTGCAACCACTCCTATAGACAGCTATGTGTGTGTCCCTCCCTGTGTCCGAGCACGAAGAGTTGCAGATATCGTGATATATCGTTGATGAAATTTCATACAATATATCGAATATCGTGATATTATCGTTATCGAGGACCTAATATCGCGATATATATCGTATCTTGATTCTTGAGATATATATTTCAACCTCTTCCGCATTCCATTACTGGTCAGTGTCATTCATTTTATGCCAACCATGCATACAATCATTATTACAGTTTGTTTGCTATGTGGGAAACACAGTGCTGTTGCTTCTGATGCTTTTAAGCCCAATAAAAGTCCATGAATATTTAACCAAAGTGCCATTTGATTGTCTGCAGTGCACGTCAGACTGTTATAAGGTACTGCTATATCTGTCCCCTGATTTACTCCCCTTTCTTGCTTATAGAAATATATTGCCACTTAGATTATGTCAATTATGTATGGATGTTGCTTTTGCAAAAAGTACTCAGGTTTAACACTTGGATGAACCCCTGGATGTTATTGCAACTCTATCCAATGATTTTCGTCAAGTGGAAAATTCAATTGTCTTTTGTCTTTCTCTGCAGAAGTACTGTTGACCCGCGTGGAGTCCACAGCCAGCACCTCAGTGAGCCTCTGGTTCAAGGAGCACAGCACGCTGGTCCTTCTTACTACATGACTACCCAACAAGCCGGCGTTTGGCCCCTTGAATCAGCCAGGCCACCAGCCATGCCCCTGTCCCGTCTCCCCAGGTCCCCACGCTCGCTCAACCTGGCCTCTCCCTGCCTTTGCTTTGTGTTCTCCGGTGGGAACCTGGCCCTCGGCGGAGGCAGGGAGAAGAGGGGAGTGGGGGAGACGGAGGCAGCGAGGACTGGGGAAGGATCGCCCCCCAGTAAAGCTGTCCCAACACGCCTAACCCACCAGAGGGAGAGCCTCGCGATGAGCCAGTCTGTCTGTCCAGCTGCATTCACCGTTTTGTGACTTACTGTAGGCCTCCCGGTGGGGAGACACTGGCTGAAGGAGGATGAGGGGGGATAGCGTCTGGCGGGGATCCCTCCTCTGATGAATGTATTCCTCTCAGTGGACTGCGGCCATTTACAATCTCATCTCAAAAACAATGTACACTGATTTTTTTTTTCTCAGTCTTTTTTGCCCCCCCGTTTTTTTTCTCCCCTTACCTTTTCGTTACACCTCCTCTCCCTTACACACACCATCCTTTCTCCCTCGATTGTGCGATTCCAAAATGGCAGCAAAAGCCTCCATGTTAGGTTGTGGATTATGGATGGAGCTTGGACATGCAGCCGGTTTTGCCTTTTTTCTTTTGCTGTTCAGTAATTGAGGTTATTTTTCTTTTTTCCCTTTTTTTTGAGTGAGAGAATAAGAATCTAGAATGAAGATGTGGTTTGAAAAACTGATCTTGGACAAACACTGCAGAAGTTTATCATGTATTAAATTAAGTTTTATTTTTCTGTATAGATTCTTTTTAATTATTGTAGATGACTCTTTATTCTAGTAGCAATGACGGGGGAAAAAATAAATAATTTCTAAAATGGTTAAAAGTGTGAACGAGGCACTTGTTTAAAAAAAGAAGAAATTTTATTTTATCTGTAATGGTTGTATTCTTTCTGAAGAGACTCTTCTAATAACAGTTGGATTGTGGATTATACTTTGGTCCTGTACTTTCAGACAAGAACAAGTTGTCAAAATCTGCATTACGGTTTTAAAATCACGGATCACAGAGATTGTATATACCAATAAACTAAAAACATTTTCTCTTCCTATTTATTTTCTTCCTTAGGGTTGTAGTCCCCCTCGTACCCCCGGCCCCCTCCCTATACCCCAAAAATGTTTCGTCTAAAACTGCATCTCAGAGCAGGGTTGTGTGTATGTATATGTATGGTATGTGTGTTTCCCCCATGTTTGGTTAGATGGGAGGATTTGGTACGACGCAGGGGGTCCGGAGGCTGAGTGGAAGTAGGACTTTGTGGTCTCTCTACTGGTCAGGGATGTGGGGGGGGGGGCTGTGCTGTGTATACACTGTACAGATAATCGCTTGCTTCTCTGCCTTTCGCGTAGAACACGACAAACAGAAAAAATCAAGGAGAAGAAAAAAATGTCAAATAAACAGGACAAATTCAACACAGCCATACAATAACTCAAAAAAAGTAAATAAACAGAATAAACAGCTTTCTATGTTGTTTGGAGTGCAACGCTTCATACAAGCTGCTAGGTGCAAACTGTTCTGGTGTGATGTAAACAAGCAATAACAATTACTTGAGAATCTTAGGGTTTCTTTTTTCTTTTTTTCGCCCCTTTTTGTTTAGTTTTTGTAATTTTTGTACAGTTTCCTGATGAAAGACATGTTTGCTCTGTGTTTGGACGCAGTAGTAGTTTTTTATTGCAATTTGTACCAAGAAAGTTCACATACACATTACACATACACGCAGGCACATACACACACACACACACACACACATTTAACATCTTTATTTGTATTCACATTTTACAAGAAATTTCTTGAACACAAACAATAGTGGATGCGCAAACTTGAGAAAACTCTACAACAAGTGCTTCAGATACAGATCACGGGTACAGAAAGCATCGCCTTCTCCATATATGGCGACTGCCAATTATTGCAGACACTGAACAGAATTTTGCCGATGCCTTAGCTCTCGGCTTGGGCATGCCTGCAATCTGCAGGCCCCTCACGACTGATTTGTGGACATTACAGAGGCTTCCAAATATGAACACAAGTAGTTTACATCTGTAGCCAAGCTGTATAATAGCATCCTTAAGACGCTGGTACTTAAGCACCTTGGTACACACACACGGTCCTTTTAGATTATGCAGCGTTGACTGAGGCGTGCAGATGATCTTTGGCCATACACGGAGGACATTTTACTCTTTACAATCATCAAATATGACAAGAGCAAAATGACCCATCATGTGAAGATGGACAATGGGATCTAATCTGCATATTGACACAGCCTCCAGCCATCTTCTATAGCAGAGGTCAGAGTTAAGACTGCACTGACCATAGCATGGTGGCCATTTTGCCGTTCGGTCATACATGGCCGCCATATGGTCACTGACCCTCTCTGACAGAAATTTTAGCCATATTTTGTGACCTCAGGCAGTTGGTTCAACTATACAGTGTTCAGTGACAACATGCCATTGTTTGACTCCAGTATAGGGGTTTTTCTGTCACCAGATCAAAAGTCATCTCTATAACCTCAAAAAGTATTTCCTCAAATAAAAAAAATTAAACTTTTGATATGAACTACTTTAACCCAGGAAAGACTTGGAGCAAGCCAAATATCCCTTGCCTTTTCGATTGGATTTATTATGATAATGTTATTTTTATTTATTTTTAATAATAAAAGCCAGCCTTGGTTTTTTTATTTGGTTTTTACAAAAGGACCTAATGGACAGAAAGGCTTTGTGGCCCATGAACAGCAGGTTTAAAACGAATTGATGTCACTTTGCATTCAAAGTTAGATGTTACAGGATCATAGGGCTGAGAATGGAACAATCTGAATGTATTGTCATTAATGGCCTGAGACTCTAGAATAACTATATGTCAAGCCCTATTGGCAGCATGGTGTGCCGTTGCACTGCATTTAAGCCTTTAGATAGCATATTGCCCAAACTTTTTTTTTTAATTTTGAATTATTGTAATGCTGAATTTCGAACTTTCTATCAAGCTAACTTTGGGACTCTTTCGATAAAGTTATACTACAGTAGCTTTGCTGTACAATTTACAGATCACACGTTTTGATAAATGCTGTTTCCTTTGTAAGAAAAAAATAAATAAATAAAACAAAACAGCAGTTGTGAAGAACAAGCATTTTAGAGACATTTTAAGGAATGACAACCCTTCACAACCCTTTGCAAATTTCCAAAGATTGTCAACATTTTGAAATGACTTAAAGCCATGTGTAGCAGTGCATTTTTAGCATTTATAACGGAACTCACAAAATATTTGCCCCTCAAAAAAAGAGATAATTAAGAAAAATACATCTAGGCTTTGGACCCACTTAACAATAATGAGTTTTCTTTACCTATGGTTTTCAAGAAGTTTAAATGTAGTTTTTGTATTGTCTGCCAATTTCATAGAGCTAAAATGCAAGAACCTTGAAATGCTAAAACCCTAGCATAATGCCTTAGATTTCGTCTGTTCTCGTTCTTTCTTGTACATTAAGCTGTCTGTATAAATTTGTATAGGCCTAAATGATTCGTGTACATTATTGAGTGCATTATTGCTCAGTTCATCTTAGTTGCTGGAAGACTCGAGCCTGATTTTATACGTAGTTGTGCATCAGGTGTCTCGCACTGAAAATGTCAGATCTGCCATGCGATGTGAGCTTGCAGATCGACTATTTTCGGTGCGAAAACACCGGCGCGCTACTAAAAGTATAATAAGCCACATTATCTCATTGCTCAGTTCATAGACTGTTCTGTCTTGGGTTGAAGACTGTGTTATAATTTCTATATCGGTTTTTTTTTTCTCTCTCTCTCTCTCTCTCACGGAACTGTTTGAACTATGTATGAGAAAAAAAGATACATGTGGATATTGAAGCAATATGTAGCAATATGTAATATATTATATGGACTTTCTTGAGAAAGCTTAGTGTTGCGCGTTCCGAAATGTATTTTTTTTCCCTGCATTGTTCACGGAAATCACACTGTACACCCGCATTGACGTTTATAACCCCTAGTGTGAGCGTTTTATGCAAAGTTAGATATACAAGAGAAGTTAAACCACAGTTATGCAAGTTGTGAACTAATATGGCTTCGCTGATGCTATTTGCCTTGTAAATAAAGAATTCTGTTATTGCAACGTGTATTGGAGTACCCTTTTTGCGTTTGAAAAGGCATGGAAACGGCCAACGGGCCATTGAAGGGAGGCGTTATTTATTTAATTCACCTGCATAATAAAGCGATATTAAATCAAATAGCTATTACGAATAATGAAGAAAAGAAATGTCAATGATATCCTTTTGGATTCTCTGATTAATTGTAATTTATTTAAGATACTTTCTATATAATTTATCACAACGAATAACGATATGAGAACACAAAATTATAGGCAATGTCCCATTTTGATCAACAACGCCGTAAATCAGACAGAGGGAGTATTGGCCTATAATTGTACACATAATAGTTTTGATTATTTTCTTTCACACTTGCTTATAGTTGCTTTGGCAATGGAAACGTATGTTTCCCATGTCAACAAAACCCAATTGAAATTGAACCAGTTGAATTGAACTAAAGGGAGGGGGGGTATGAAAGGAGGGGTGCACGGGGGGTGGATGGATTGTACGGGGGCATGCTGTGAGCAGTGATTATGCTGTGACTACTGTGAAAAGGTAGGTATTCCTGTGGGCATTGAGATGCATTTGGGTTTTCTGACCAATAGGGAGACCGCGCGGAGAAGCATCTTTAAGAGGGCCTGGCTCAGAATCTCAGATCAACACTCACACACTTAAGTTAACAACAGGACAGGACTGCTCTGAGGTTTACCTGCCACACATATATATACCGCCGTTTCTCATTTTACTATACACGGACGGACGCTTGGCATAGGCTATAATTGCATTGAAATGACTCGACCTACTTCAGTGATACCCTACACCAGCTTTAAATGATTTCTCCGCAACAACGAAAAACTCAGGCTATCGGGTAAGTTCAGTTGTTATATCTTTACGCATGAAAAAATACAGCTATTCACAGAGTAAAGGAACATTCCTATGGATAATGGTATAGCCTATATACAATTAGGCCATACGTACCATCTCAGAGTCATTATTCGTTTTTAATTTTAGTCTAAATCCCCTTTATCTCGATCGAGTTTTCTGCTGTATTAGTCAAATAATGTCCCGCTGACGTTTAAATCGTTGTTATTGCAAAGTCTATAAAAGGCTATGCTTCATTAATGTTGACCTTTGCCGCTGAACCATTGTGTGATTTAATTAGAGTGTCATGACCCTGATTTGTCAGGTCTCCCGGTTCAAGTCCCATTTATTTACCAAGTGATTGGGGGAACGCTTCCTAAAAAAATCACAGAAAGCACTATCTGGTGTTTCTCGTATAAAGATAGTTGTAATTGATGATCAGTCGACTCTGCGTGTGCCGTGTGCTCTCAGCTGGAAATATTGCAAACTCTGTCTTCATTAATCAATAGCAGTTTGTTCCATTTGACCTCCATTTAAAACATTTGTCCATTAACTCGGGTGATATATATGGGCCCGTTTTATAATATATATAGGCCTAATGAGCTTTTAAATTCAAGATATTGTAGCCTAATCTTTTACAATAAATTAGCTATACTCAAACTGGGCCAGTGACAGTGACAGCTCAATACAACTGCATATATCAGATAAGCTATCAACTTAAGTTAAAAAAAAAATACAATACAAAGTTATGAATTGTTTTGTTATGTTCCTCGCTATAGCTATAAACTCAACTAACCCCCCCACCCTCTCTCTCTCTCCCATCCAAACAATTAAAGAATATCAACTTTATTTGAACAACGGACAGTCGCTGCTGTGATGTCTGTATCACTGTCCACTATTCCCGCGATGAAGGGCAACAATAAGGGCTACCACCACACCAGCCTGCTCAAGGGCAGCCCTGGCCGCGGCTCGGGTTTCTACCCTGCCCCTCTCCCCCACCATGGAGCGCAGCACTACATCGACATCTTCACGGGGACGACGCACAGCCTCCTCCACCATCCCCTCAAATCTCTGGGCCGCCTTGTGTCGGACACACAAGCTTCCATGCCGCTCAACTTCGCCGGCGGCGCTCCTCCGTTCCTCCATGGCCACCACCACCACCATGGCCACCAGCAGCACCACCACGCCTCCGTGCAACACGTCTTGCAACACCCATATCTGAGCCACATGCTGCCCGGCGGGCACCACGGTGCCGTTTACTCCAAACACCACGAGGAGCTTGCAGTGGCCGCCGTGCTGACGGAGCACGCCGCCGTGGGACCTATGTCTCTGTCGGACTTCAGCAGCCCCTCCAGCGACAGGTCCTCCTCCGCCTCCACCTCGCCGCCGAAGGACGGCTCCTCTTCTTCATCGTTCCTCCTCCGCGGCGCAGCGGAGCCAAATAAATCACGCACTTACAGTTTCAGTGAAGACGACCTGTTCGCGGTCCTCTACGGCTACTCTTCCCGGAGCGAACAACAACCGAACGTGGGGTGTCACGCCATGCCCGAAAAGTCAGGTGCGTTTTACGCGTGGTTCTTTCGGGGAATATAATATGAGAATGCTCTGCCAAAATAAAAGTATGGTGCAAATCCTATACGCACGTTTAATTGCTTGTATCCCATATCACGGTTTTATATTAAATGTATTTTCTATTTTTTCCTTGTAGTTTCTGACAGCCGAATTCTCCCCTTGGATAGTGAAACTCTTGAACTCCCTGAAGGTAAGCCTATATCATTTTATTTAGACTTGAGGCCTAATAGACTAATTCCTTCCTCTTTCTAATTGAATACGTATCCAATGTTTGACACTATATACCATTTGCTGTCTTGCAGGGTTAACAGTCCTCCAGAAGACTTGTGGAAACGTCTCCCATTACGGAGTGTTCACGGATAAAAGTGGCATCCCCAAAGGCACGCGGTTCGGTCCCTTCCAGGGCAAACTGGTCAATACCAGCGAGATCAAAACATACGATGACAACACACTGATGTGGGAGGTAAGAAATAGCATTTTTACTTTAAAAGTTCAGCGGATTGATTGTCTTGTTTTCTTTTTGGTCCTTTTTATCATCTCTTTCCTTGTTAAAATAAACAAATCTACAGTGGGTGATTTGAGCATACAACTAAATTCTCTCCCATACACCCCTCTCCCCCATGCAGGTGTTTGAGAACGGCAGGTTGAGTCATTTCGTGGACGGCAGGGGGGCCTCGGGGAACTGGATGTCGCTGGTGAAGTGCGCCCGTTTCCCGGAGGAGCAGAACCTCATCGCGGTGCAGGTGCAGGGCCAGATCTTCTACGAGGCCTGTAAGGAGGTCTCACCGGGCAAGGAGCTGCTGGTGTGGTATGGGGACTGCTACGTGCAGTTCCTGGGCATTCCACTCACTCTGAAGGTCTCCAATGAGGAGAGTGAGATGCAGAATCCCCCAGAAGGTCAGTATTATTAGCCTATATAGTTATTATTATAGCCTAATACTTGGGAAACTTTATAAGCCCTTTATATTCCCTTGCTTATGCATGTGCATGCAGTATGTTCCTATGTGCACTATAGCCTAATATCCCATTTTTATTTTCTTTTTTGCCAGATTCTGCAGAGGGTTTTAAGTGTGACCGCTGCGGGAAGGTGTTCGCATATAGGTACTATCGAGACAAGCATCTCAAGTACACGCGTTGCGTGGATCAGGGCGACCGCAAGTTCCCGTGTCACCTGTGCAACAGGTCCTTCGAGAAGAGAGACAGATTGCGCATACACATCTTGCACGTGCACGAGAAACACAGGCCTCACAAGGTATACATTTATTTAATAATAATGACTCATATTGACTGCCATTGCGTGGCTGTGTGTGTGTGTGTGTGTGTGTGTGTGTGTGTGTGTGTGTGTGTGTGTGTGTGTGTGTGTGTGTGTGTGTGTGTGTGTGTGTGTGTGTGTGTGTGTGTGTGTGTGTGTGTGTGTGTGTGTGTGAATGCATGTGTGTGTGTGTGCGCGTGTGGGCCTTTGGTGCTGAAAGGACAGCTCCCTCCACTTTCATAACACATTTCATGCGCTGAATGACAATGGCGCCGTAAATAAATGCAAATGTTTATTGACAGATCGAATAATAAAGCATGTCTAGAATCTAAACTAATACTGATGATGTTGTATTGTGATCCGCAGTGCTCTGTGTGCGGGAAGAGTTTCTCCCAGTCGTCCAGTCTCAACAAACACATGCGCGTGCACTCCGGAGAGCGACCGTACAAGTGTGTCTACTGTAATAAGGTAGGTTTGGTTGTGCATTATATACGCAATATAGGTCCCCCTGCATGCACGTGTTTGTTGTTGTTGTTGTTGTTGTTTTGGGCGTGTGCCAATTTAAGGACTTTTAAGAACCTTTTAATACCTCCAAAAAATAAGAAAATAAATAAAAAAGACCATTCATCAAAGGTTATCAAAACTACATAAAAACTAGTCAAATTGTCAAATAAAATAAGAAAGAGGCAACCATTACTAAAATGCATTGCCTCAACTTATACAATTCCAAGTGCTTGTCTGCAGGGTGGAGGGGTCCCCAGTCAAATGTGATTATTTTGGGGGTCACGGCCTGAAAAGGTTCAGAACCACGAAGTTAACGTATACGTGTCGACGTCATCGTTATTCTTATGCACGCGTTCACAAATAAGAGATCTGAACGGACCATTCACTAATTGGCTTTTTTCCTCATTTCGTGCTACATTTGGCTCATTACGGCGTGGCACGCTCCACGGACACACTTACATGCTAATTATCGCCAGATGTACACCCACCCTTTTGTCCGCCGAGGTTATACTTTTAATTTACGGCTCTCGAATGAGGCCAAGTATTTTTGTTTCTTTGTCCTGGCTGTCCTCCCTGTTTTTATTTACCCGATGAGTGCTTTGTTTGACCTTCTCCTCCTCCTCGTTATCAAGATAAGCCGCGGTACAGTCTGTCTGTGTATTATTTTGCCGTAAAACGCAATGAATGGCCTATTCAAGGGGGCCGAATTGCCCTTCTATCCCGCCCTCCTTGTTCCCAAATCGAATTGTTAATTTAAGGAAAAAGTCTAACATTTGGTATATTTAAATGTGACTGTTCTCACTTCTCACTGGATTTAAATATTATTTTTCTTATTTTCTTCCATCAGGCTTTCACTGCTTCCAGCATTTTGCGCACGCACATTCGCCAGCACTCCGGAGAGCGACCCTTCAAATGCAAGCACTGCGGGAAGGCCTTCGCCTCGCACGCCGCGCACGACAGCCATGTGCGCAGGACGCACGCCAAGGAAAAGGCGTTCCCCTGCGACGTGTGCGGGGAAGCGTTCCAGGACGTGCAAGACCTAAAGAACCACATGAGTAAGAGATTTAACCAATCTTCAAAATAATTAAAATACTAAAAATACTTAATATTAGTATAATCAAATTATAGTCGTAACTATTATAATGGGCCTTATGATATAGGTCTGTTATTGCTTATGTTACTGTTATTAGGCCCTAGACACATATTTACAATTCTGTAATTTAATAAACTTTCTTCCCTGTCTTTTTTACAGACAGATCACATTTGGAAAGCACTATTGTCCCGTCGCCTCCAGCTAAAGGCTCCATGGATGAAGCAAAAGACAACTCCATCACACAGAAACACACAGGAATAAACTTCCCTTATGCCGGATTAAATGTTATCAATCCGGAATATCGACCATGGAACTAGGCCTCATGTGTGGAGGTGGAGGAGGCATCGGCTCCATAGGTGCCAATTGGATGCTTGCTGGAATATGTTTAAAATGTAATATTTTGTTTTATAATTATATTAAATTAAACTATATGACAATTTTAAATTGTTAAAATACAGAAATGTAGGCCTCTATTTATTTGAGCTGTTAGCATTATGGGGGTGTTTTGTGTCTATAAATGCTTTCTTTCTACAATGTTTTTGTCAGTCTCAATGTAAATACGTGTATTATTATTATATAATTATTATTGTATTATTTCTATTATTCTTATTCACTTGACGTCAAAGTTGATAAAAGCTTTAAGCTTTAATTTGTGTAAAACATTACAAACATTACACTACCTCTTAATTTATGCCACAAAAGCAAATGAAAGTGTCTGTATTTGTATTTGTATACCATGAGCACATTTTTACTAAACAATTCTGAGCATGAACATATTTCTACATGTGTCTCCTTATTGTTTTGGTCAAGTTAAAGTGGAACAATTCATTATTCGTTTTGCAATTTAGATCGAAATGACAAAAATGAATAATGAATTGGACGAGTATAGCTATTATGTGGGCATTCATTAAGCCTTCATTCATGCATCTTAAAAATACTATAGACTATCATGGCAACTATTAGTTGTAAAAAGAAATATATAAATATATATAAATATATAAAGCTAAAACATAATAACGGTGATTGTCATTTATCATGATGATTCATTAAGAATATTTAATCAGGTTTTTTTGATCAAGCAACATTTATATTTTAGCTTCTTTTTTTTAATAACAATTCAGTCCTGTTTCTACCTTCTTGTGTGTTGCTGTCAACAAAGGGCCTCCTATAGGCAACATAGGCCTATACGAGATGTAATGTTAAATAAAGAGGACTATATGCAGTTGTTTATTACTACAATGTTTTAGCACATTTCCACCGATAGGTTTCACGCACAGTCAGACAAAAATGTGATGAAGGTTTATCGGAGAGGTTGTGATGGTCTGGAGGTGCGAGCCTCAGCCTGACATATAGCCTCCTCACTGGGTAACAAGAAGACTCGCCCCGTTTCTGTTTTCCTCCCAGAATTTCCCCCAGTGAGGGGTGGGAGAGGCTGGACAGCAGACGGCTGGACTTTGAATTTCTCTAACTATAAACTTTCATGACAGCAGACAGCCTAAGTACAAATATAATTTATGAAAAGCTACTACATTGAAGTCTGTTCACAGAAGTTGTTGTAGGCTATGTGGGGATTATCTGACGAGGTACCATTTGAGTGGGCAAAACCTTACATATACTAAATAATACTAAATTGTTTATAGGGTCAATTTAAGTAAAATAATATAGCCTTTTTATATTTTTCCAAAAAGAATACAAACAGCCAATAGCATATTACAAAGTTATCCCCCTCACTGGTGACAATTCCGGGAGGAAAAACGGGCAAGCACCGGGGCGAGTCTTCTGGTATACCCTCACTGTATGCATCTGTCAACCTCAGTATTTACCCATGTGTGATGGATGGAGATCTGGAGGCTCTGCGCTGCCCACTGAGTGAAAATGAACAAACCTCTGTGTACCAAATGAATGACAATGGAGTGTAGCTATGAGGTGGTCCCTGCCAGGAGAGAATGAACAGCCACACAGACACAAAGGACACCCATCTGCTGCACTCTGATGGTGCCTCACTGTCAGCAACTGTCCCAATGTGTTCTCCTGCATGAGGCAGGGGTCATCAATGTGTCCATATATACACGGACAAATGTGCCAGTGGAAGACTTGTCCGCGACAAATCTTTGATTGAAAAAAGAAAAACATATATTTTTTCCCGACCCATTATGTTTTTAGTTTGTTCATGCAATATGCAAATGAAGTGCACTGACTGTACAGATAAGACCTATATTGAAACCACAGAACTTGAACCATGCTGCATTTTTGTTGCAGCCATGGAGTGTTCTTCAGTGTAGGTAAGACACCCAATTTATTTAATGCAAAAATACTACTTAAAATGTGTATAGCACATTGGCATGGACACTGGCACATATACTGTAGGAGTCCACTAGTGTAGGCTACATTTAGGGCCAGGTGTGGGTGTTTTTGGTAATATTATTGACCACTTATTATGCGTATATTGCAAAAATAAAGTTTCACAAAAATGTCCATCACAGGCCGGCATGTGATGATGACCCATGTCCTAAATCACAGCAGAGAGAGAAGTATAGGTGCAGTGGATGGGTGCGTAGAATAGATTGATTAATTGATGAATGGATGGATAGATGGTTATGAGATGGATAGATGAATCAGATAGATAGAGGAAGACAATGGTAAGATATAGGAATAGATTGTAGAGAGACAAGAGAGAGTTCAACGTATAGACAAAAGCAACGGCAAAAGAAAAAGTGGAGAAACAGAAAACAGAAAGTGTCCAGAGAGGTATATAGATGAACAGGGTATAAAGTCAGAGACAGATGATGAAAGCTCCAATTGGTACAGCGATGGTGGCGGCAGCGGGGGGTCCGACAGATGACACGGTGTTCAGTCTTTGTCTCTGTGTTCCTCTATGTCACCTTTGACCTTTGTGATGGCCATGCAGCGTGAACCAGCGGCATGCGGACGTGGAGGGCTCAAGCCACAAGACAGGGAGATGATACCACTGTATAGGAGTGTACTGTACAAAAGAAAAACAACCTTCTAGAAAGAGAGAGAGCAAGAAGAAGATGAGAGAATAAATAGAAATACAGAATTTGTTTTTCTGTTACCTGAACCTCTTTTGGTTTTACTATTTTAATTTATCTACATTTCTATTTATTTGACATTTTACCAAGTGTACCCAGAGTACCCATGCATTCTGGTCAGAACTTTAATATCTACCATGTTCAAGGGGAGGGGGGCTTCCCCTGTTGCTAACAATGCTAAGGGATAGATGATTGGTTTCCCGCGCAAGAGACCTGGGTTCGAATCCAGGTCGCTACACTATAGGTATAGGGACTCGTCCTGGGGATCTGGATTCCCAGCAGGGCAGACAGACGCCATGGGGGGACTGCCCAGTCTGAAGCCCAGAAGCCTATAATGTCTCACTGTAAAAAAGAAAAAAAGTTCATTTATACACATATATAATTAAATGAACACTCAGTATTTTACAGTGAGCTCAGTTTGACTGAAGAATTAGATGTTTTAGATTTGTTTGTTTTTTAATTAGAATTCCTCATGCAACCTGTGTTTGAATCAAAGTGGTTACACACAAGTCACCAACAGGAATATTTGAAATATGAACAAGAGTCATTTGCTGGGGGAAAAGGTGTGGCAGAAATAAGTACTATAGCTAAATGCGAGCAGCGGAAGATGGTTTTCTGGCTTTAACAGAATGAAAGATCAGACCACTTGTGTGCTGCATGCATTCTCTGTTGGTCTATAGCTGAAATGGTTGCTGCTGCGGGGGGGGGGGGGGGGGGGGGGGGGAGCGACGGGTTAATAGTCCCCCAGGCAACATGGCTCCTCCATCCAGCCTGCCTGGTTATCACCCAGAACGGATGGACAGCAGCCCCCGGGTCAGGGGGGTCACCCTCTCAGCCAATGTTTAACAGCCTACTTCTCCCTTCAAATGGTAGAAATATGGATGCTTGAACAAGTGTAGATCAACCTTCATTGGGCCAGCCACTCCCATGTATACAACCCCCACGCTCCTGTGAAGGGACTGCCATGAATGGAGGACACTCTCCCTTTGGTGTTGTTCAACAGAACAGAGGGGCGGAGGAGAAGGACGGCAGACCAAACAATGAAAGAATGAAAGACGGAAAGAGACAAGGAAAAGAAGAGAGAATGAGCTGTCAGAGAATCTGTCTCTCAGGCCGTTAGCGAGTGGCAAGGCCGCTTTACCGGCATCATTCTGATTGGTTGATTTAGATGCCGTGCAGGCAGTGCAGTCAGGAAGAATTTTGATCCAGGTCGTTTATACCAATTGATTTCACACTTAATCTCCGGGCGAGTTAACACGTCTCTGGAGAGCTATCCATCAGATTAATCTTTATATTAATGTGATATTAATGATATAGCCTCCCATCACAAGGGCAGTGGCTTTTTTATATCGCTTAGGTTCGCTTAGGTTAATTCCCTCTGAGGTTGAAGCAAATTAAGGGCCCATAACTCTGAAATAATGCCTGATAGCAGACCACAATGCTTTATGTCAAGTCAATGGTCAAGCCTCCGATAAATGTTGCTTCAATCAGATTAAAATGTGCAATTTATTGATACATAGAATAAGCATTTGTATAATTGAATATATTATCTGAGGGCCTGCATCTCCTCTCCTCTCCTCTCCTCTCCTCTCCTCTCCTCTCCTCTCCTCTCCTCTCCTCTCCTCTCCTCTCCTCTCCTCTCCTCTCCTCTCCTCTCCTCTCCTCTCCTCTCCTCTCCTCTCCTCTCCTCTCCTCTCCTCTCCTCTCCTCTCCTCTCCTCTCCTCTCCTCTCCTCTCCTCTCCTCTCCTCTCCTCTCCTCTCCTCTCCTCTCCTCTCCTCTCCTCTCCTCTCCTCTCCTCTCCTCTCCTCTCCTCTCCTCTGTCAGTAGTAAGCCTGTCTAGCTGAGTGGTCGGCTGCTCTGATCTATTAGCTTCTATTGATCGTCTAATAGCTGTCAGTGTAGTGTATGTATTCTCTGTGTGTGTGTGTGTGTGTGTGTGTGTGTGTGTGTGTGTGTGTGTGTGTGTGTGTGTGTGTGTGTGTGTGTGTGTGTGTGTGTGTGTGTGTGTGTGTGTGTGTGTGTGTGTGTGTGTGTGTGTGTGTGTGTGTGTGTGTGTGTGTGCGTGCGTGCGTGCGTGCGTGCGTGCGTGCGTGCGTGCGTGCGTGCGTGCGTGCGTGCGTGCACGCTGTAGACAGCTAACGTTGAGGCTAGGCTCTGTTCCAGACAGGACCCTCAGGCTCTCAGCTGAGTGGACTCATAAATGTTGCTATAACCACACCAGCCTTTTGTTCATCTGTCCGTCTCCTCCATCCTTCCATCCCTCCTTCCATCCATCCTTCCATCCCTCCTTCCATCCCTCCTTCCATCCCTCCATAACAACAAGCCTCCATAGAACCATGCACCTCAACCACTTCCAAAGACAGAGTGACAATTAAGCTCCGAGAGCGAGATAGATATAGCAAGAAAGAAAGAAATTAATGAACAAAAGAAGGATCCAGAGAAAAGAAAGAAAGAAAGAATATCTTGAATGTATATAGTAGTATAGCTGTAGCATTCTTTTCTGTATGATCCTTGCGTTAGCTGAAACTGTTAATACGGTTTGAATAGTTATATTTACTTAAGTATATTTTGATGCCAATACAGGCCTTTTACACATTTCTACATTGTGGCATTGTGTCATTCCACTGGGCCCGGCAGTGACGGCATATAGCGGGAGGTGTACTACACTGGAGCTGAATGGTCCATTGTTACTCTCCCAGAGTTAAATGAACACCCAGGATTTTACAGATGACAGGGAGATTCAGTGGCCCTCATGCTGTTGGTCGGATGGATGAAAGAGAGATCAAACACTGTCAGCAAAGCTCCACCATACTGCTACAGAGCTCTGTGTGGCTGTGCGCACGCGTTCGTACTTGTGTGCGCGCATGTGTGCACACGTGCTATAGGGGGGATGCGTGCATGAAGAGGGCAGATGGCCTTATCCCACGTCGTGGGGGCTGGTGTGGGGTTCCACTATGGTCCCATGGGGCCGCACACTGTGACCACCTCCTAAATCCACTTCACCCACAGCACAGCCATCCCAACTTCTAACTTATATCCTACCTGGAGGTCAGGATTTAGAGAACCAGACAGATGCTGTAGGAAATGCATGGACTATTGGACTCTTGCTGAGTATTCTTTAAATAATAAAATAAATGCCATTTGGCTATTCTGAGTGGCCAAAGAGCATTGATCACGCCTCCAGGTCTTTAGTTTACTCAAGTTAGGGAATAAGACCTGGTACTTAAGACACGCAAAATACAGCCCAGGATCTGAAATGAAGTTTGACCTGATGGTCAAGATTCAATGTATCCCCTTTTAGCAAGCAGGCTATTAGCTCAATGGTAAAAATGTCACTTGGCAGGAGACTCGGGTTCAAATCCGGGGTAGAAGAGAAGTTACATTTCATTAAACATGGAAGGTTACGGCGAATTACATTATGGTTGGTTAATGAGGAGGCTTTAGAATATGAAAGGATCTGGGTTGGTCAGAGTAACCTAAAGTAACCATTTTCTCACTTCGGTTTGAACCATTTAAATGAACCCTCATTCTTGTCTGTGAGCCCGAGGCTGATTGGGATGCATGCGGTGCTGCTGGTGATGAGGTAAATCTGCTTGTAGGTTGACATGTTGCATTGTCATTCAGAATGTTAGAAAGTGTTCTAGGGGTTTTCTCCCCATGCGCCACGCCACACAATAGTTCCTGGTGTGCTATTTATGTCTCTTTATGCGCAGAGCCATTGTATGGACCCCACTGTTATTCCTCAGGGTGATCAAGACAGCAGCAGGGTGACTATAGCAGAAGATACTGTACTCTCTCTCTCTCTCTCTCTCTCTCTCTCTCTCTCTCTCTCTCTCTCTCTCTACTACAGTATTTCATTGCATCTCTTCTATACTTGTACACACATGCATGATGTCACCTCCACACAGGCAATGGCACACAACCACCACCATGTGAAGACTTAATTGCATGTGCAGAGAAAATCACTGCACAGTGATTTTAGACTTTAGACCAACATAATATGCATGCATGCATGCACAATTAAGTCACAACCCCCCACAAAACAATAATATTTGAACTGGGGACCCTGACAAGCACTTGGAACTGTTGTTGTTTGACAAATATTGTGAAAATAGCACATCTATACAAGCTCACAATGCCTCACTTTGGGCTGTGAGCTTGTAGATCAGCTATTTTCATGTTTGCCTCATAAATATATGTGATTTGGCCAATGTTTCACCAATTCTTATAATATAGTTTGTTGATAACTTTGCAGTAATGGTCTTTTATTTATTATTAATATTATTATTTGTATTAAAAAGGTCTGCTGGGCTGGGGGTCCCGACCCTCAGGTTGAGAACCACTAGTCTTAACAGACTGTGGTCATGTAAGTACCAGACCGGTTGATGTTTGCCTCATGCTGACTAGCACTCTGCGGTGCTGGGGAATGTACCTCTCAGTGGGACCGCTCTCAGTGAATGTCAGTGGGACAGCGGTAAGGCTGGAATGGCTTTTAACTGCTGCTTTAGGACAGTGGCCGTGGGACCACATGCTGATAGTACAATAGGTCAGTAGAAAGGCACACTCTGCTGGCCCCTTTACTTGTCCTGCAGAAAATACAGGAGCCGTTTTTAGCTCTATTATGTAAAAAGGAAAAAAGGAGGGGGGGGGGGGGGGGGGTACTGCACATTTAGATCCTGTGTCTAGGTTGGACACGGCCTTTGACGCAATCCTATATTTCTGGTCCTATTTCCTATTTCTTGTTTGATCTGACGGTCAACATTCAATTTCTCACCAGGGCAAGCTCTATTAGCTCTAGTCTAATGGCTTTATTTTATTTAATTTTTTACTACTTAAGATTAATTTCCAACATCAATGTTTCAATTTCTTTGAAAGAGAGGGTGGGAAAGAGAGAGTGGAGTATCCAATGTTGTTTGTTGTTTACTGCTTATCCGGATCACCATTATAGTACTTGCAGCTCCGCCAAATGTAACATTTCACCATCTTTGCAGCTCCGCCAAATGTAACATTTCACCATCTTCCTTGTCTAAGTTTGATATAATCACAGACCCATTTACCCAAAAGATGTGAAGTATATATTTATATAAGTGATCCAGAATAATTGTGAGCATTGCAAAATCCAGTGTATTAATCTAACTCTGAGACAGTGAGAGTTAAATTGACACTCAGGGTTTTACGGTGTGTACATTCTGTGAGCCACACAGTAGAATTACTGTTGTGTTTGTTTCCCCTGAGGAGGACAGGTTCCACAACATATGGACACTGTACTCTGACCACATGCGCGTCCATGCCCCCACCAGGCAACATCCCTGCCTCTGTTGGCCAAACTAATCCCGCCTAAGCTGTCCATTTAGAGACTAACCAGTAACACTCACAGACGTATGGCTGACCAACCACTCTGATCAAACACAGGAACTGTTTGCTCGCATACTGACTGTCTCTCTCTTTCTCTATTTGTCCGTGCGTGCATGGTGCATGCGTGCGTATGTGCGTGGACTGCGTGGTGCGTGCATGTGTGAGTCCATGTGAGAAAGGGAGAAAGAAAAAAAAGAGAGAGGAGGAAGACGGACAGGTTGACAGAGATATCTCAACCCACTTGTACTGGATTAGCTATTGGATTAGCCTCGCCACCACCACCACCACCATCTCCCTCTCTCCCTCCCCCCCAGAGCACATGGTCACCAGCCACACAGGAGGGCTAATGATCAATTCCCCCATGGATGGTCCTGAGAATGAGAGTGCAGACCCAACATGCCTAATACCAACCTATTTCTCTCTCTCTCTCTCGCACGCTCGCACGCACGCACGCACGCACGCACGCACGCACGCACGCACGCACACACGCACGCACGCACACACACACACACACACACAGTCACACACAGTCACACACACACCCACACACACACACACACACACACACACACACACACACAGTCACACACAGTCACACACACACACACACACACACACACACACACACACACACACACACACACACACACACACACACACACACATACACTCTCAATGATGTATAGAAGTGGGAGCAGTGAGGAGTGGTCAGGGTCATACCCATCAATAGTTAATAATCACATTTAACAAAGCTTAAGACATGGAGACAGGGAAGGACAATCACTTTATCAGCTAGTTAGTTCACCTCGTTTGCCTCGCTTCTCTAATCACGGTTACACTTGCTCTTCTTGAACAATAAAAAGCCTTCTCAGTACTTCTCAGTGACCTAACGCTAATGGCCCCCCGGCTGTAGATCGAGGCACCCACCTACAGTAGAGTGACCTAGTTTGAGATGAGTAAATCTTTATTTATTTCCATACATGCGAATGGAGTCTGACTCTGGTTATGGCACTACAGAGTTGACAGACAACCCCTTGTATGATGTATGATGATGTATGATGATAAGAGTGACCCTCACTTCACACAAGTGTGATGTTTTTCTTTTTGGGCGTGACCCCGTCTTATAGCTGCTTGCAGCTATATTTTATACTTGATTTCCCAACCTGGTTGTATGATGGGGCATAAATGAGGCTTCGGGCATCAACACTGGCATTGTCAATGTCAGACTCTGTCTTCCTTTTCAAAACTCTGTTTGAAGACCAGCCTAATGATGTGTGGCAGTATCAAACCAAACCCTCGTCTATTGTCACACTGGACAATTGGCCGTGACCCCAGGCAGCTCCCAAAGGTCTGAGAGGTCAAAGGGGAGAAGACCCTCGAAGATCCCGAAGTGTTGATGCCCGGTTGATGCGCATAGCGGCCACACCGGCAACGCCGGAGTGACTGTTTAAGCACCTGATGCTTAGTCGCGGCGCCAGGCGTTAGTGGATGCAAGATGCAAAGGCCCTAAACCTGCTCCGCCAAGTAAGAGAGGCAATGATTCAACCAGAGGCTGATGAGTGCGTTGACAGTGATGAAGATGAAGCCTGCCGAGGAAGAGGCAACCACTGAGTGCTCTACCAAAGTAAAGTAAGAGTGTGCGTGCGTGCGTGCGTGCGTACGTGCGTGCGTGCATGCATGCATGTGTGCGTGAGAAATGTCTCAATGTGTGTGTATGTGTATGCAAGATAATTGTGTAACTGTGGAGGTGTGTCTGAAGTGCAGTGATTTCCGAGGCACTAAGGCATGTGCAGGCCTGTGCACTGTCGGGTGGAAACCTTGTATGTCCAAAACGGTTCCTTTTCAGGAAATGGGAAAAGAAGAATCTGTCTGTGTTCCAATGGATGCAATGTAGTTATTATTATTTAGTTACAAGCTCTTGTTAATATTTTTAATTGGTTCAATATTTACAAAACCCACGCACACTTTAATCACTTAAAGAAATAATCAAAAGTATACTGATGCAACCTGTTGTGAGCTTGTGATCGGCTGTTTTCACTAGGTTTTGTGACACTGTTTTTGGGAAGTTGTATTTATACAACGCAGTTTCGGGAGAAGAGACCTCCTTCCGCTTGACCTTAACCACTCCTCCCTCATTATCAACAACTCCTCCCTCCTTATCAAACTCACCTGCCTTTCATTATCACCCGGCCAATCCCCGGTGCAATCACCACAGCATAGATACACCTGCGATCTCTCAACCAAGTTGTTTCATCTCATTCTGTTTCAATAAACTGTTAATCTTGAGCGAAGGTGTGGTCTATTACTAGTGAAGTGACAAAGCATAGGACACTGACTTAAGGGAAAACATAGAAAGAACACAGAAAGTTGGAAAATGCGGATACAAGGTTTCTGCCCAACAGCGACGATGTGCACGCATGTTCCATAGGGAAGCAGAGTGTCCTGACCCTGGAGCCACAACACTCTCCCCCACCGAGTTGTGATGGGCTTTTTACTGAGGAGCTGAAAGACAAGTGCCCCACCACCCCCCTTCCCTCCCGCCCGGTCTGTCCTGCTGAAACATTCATGAAGCCTTATGACCCTCTCCTCCACCTAATGTACCCTAACAGTGGCTTTATGGCCTGTCTCTAGCCTAGCATCACCTCCGCCTCCGCTTCCCGGCATCTAACTTCTTAACACCCTGCCACCGCTGCCCTTTTACGCCCTTTCAGCAGTTTGTTTGGAGAGAGAGAAGCCTCTCGTTTTTACCCAAGCAAGTTTCCTGACTGGACAGAAGGTGGCTGCAGCACTCAAAGTGATTGGCCCTGGAGTCCAGGGGTCATCAATGTGTCCGTATACACAGACAAATGTAGACTTGTCCATGTTTGAGGCAAATCTTTAATAAAGACAATGCCATATGGAAAAGCCTTTTTTATAATGTTCTTAGTTTGTTCATGTAATGTGCAATGAAAGCTTTGACTGTACAGTCATACTACAATTAATGAAATCCCAAACACATGGATCTGGACCATGCTGCATTTTGACGCCACAGTCAGTGTATGGCTGACTTGCTATAGTCTTCAGGTTTTCTTCAGAATAGGTACAACACTGATTTCATTAACGTAGAAATACTATCGTTTTATAATGTGAACAACATTGGCATATAGACAAAATGGGACAAATTTACTTTTGATGAATACAGTACGTCCATCACAAGCCGGCATGGTATGACCGCTGCCCTTGACATGCACTCAATCAAATGTCAACTTGGTTCATAGATGGTTCGTCATGCAGATATTGCAGTCTCATGGGTTGCTCTTTCTCTGATTGGGTTAATCTAAAGGATGGGGCTTGTGTTGTTGTGTCCTCCACTCTCCTCTCCTTCACGTGTGGTCACTGACGGCCTCTGTAACCCGAGTCCAAGGGGGTGCATTGATCTGTTAAGGTTTTCACTTTAAAAAAGTCCCATTAGGGGTTTAAGGTTTGACAGCTGATATCAACATCCTTTGGTGTCGTGACGGATTTAAATGCACTGTGACCTGCAGCCAGGAAAAAGGGACCGGCAGAAATGCTAGAGAACATTATAGAAAGAAGACAGAGATATGAAGACTGAGAACAGAGGTAGAGAACACGACAAAGATGCCAAAAAATAAAACAGATTCAAAAAGAGAAAAGGAGAGAACATCTATAGTTTGGTGTATAAACAAGCATAATGACCTCGCCTTGTCATTGGGACTGGACACTGCATCCCCTGCATGTGTGTGTGTGTGTGTGTGTGTGTGTGTGTGTGTGTGTGTGTGTGTGTGTGTGTGTGTGTGTGTGTGTGTGTGTGTGTGCTTGCACTGCGCGCACACAGTGCACACATGCACGCTTGTGTGTCCATCTTATGTGAGTCCATGGGGAGATGGGACCGTAGCAGTGTGTTTTACTGTTCACCAGGCCTCCCCACTGTGTTTACCTCTACATGGTAAAAATGCCATATGCTAAACGGCTTTGTGTTACAGCTCTAGTTACCATTTGAACCATCGGCCCCACACGCTCAAACACCAGCAAGAAAGCATATCCAGGGCATATCCAAGCCTATAAAGTGGAGCCCCATTGATCTGTTTATGCTTTTTAACAATCTCCAACACATGAGATTCATCTTGGCCTGCACAGACAATCTTCTGACAGCCATTGATTCATCTGGCAACACTAGATCTATTAATTAAGGATGGCAACAATCGTTATTGCTTTTCTCTCGTCATGTGTTATCAATTACCATGTTGCCATGTGTCCCTTTTCCATCACTATTTTTGCAGTGCTGGTACATTTATATTTTTGGACATTTTGGTTAAATAGACCATTTTCCAATGGACTACATTAAATATTCAATACAAGAAAAATACATGAATCCTGACATAATAGAAACTATACATCGGAGACTACATTATTGGTAATGCTTATTGATGGAGGTAATAGAAGTCACAGAAAGATGGCCCTGAGTCTGGATGCCAGTAAGAGGCAGTCCAACTCCCTCATAATGGACATTAATCAGTGAAAACTGCAGAGCTAGGCATCAATTTTTTAGCCTACACAATGTATTCTATATTTCGCGTCAATATTGGGGAATGTTGAGTGTCTAGACTCCAAATGAAAAAGAAACAAACAAACAGATAAATAAATCATTTTTCAATATATATAAAAAGAAGCTGGCTTCTATCTAGAACATTTAAATGAGTGAGTTTCAACCCTTGTGCATTGTGTACTCATATATTAATGGAGGAAAGAACCACAACGGAAACAAGCCCCAGGGCTTCTGTGTTTTTAACAGTCTTTGTAAACCATACCTCTGTACAATCATCAAACTGTTAATAAAGTATTAAATCAATCAATAAACCAATCCTATTGAGAGGTTCTGAAGTTGGCACATTAAAGCAGCAAACTTTCTCTAAAATAAATCCATGTAGCTACGATGTATAGCTATATTAGAGCAAATCATAGGGAGCAAATACACGAGCTGATCAAAAAAGAACCTACATTTTTCTTTCAGGAACCCTGCTGATTGGTTCCAGCCTGGGATCATTATAGGCCTACAGGCTGAACGGACTTAAAATTAACCCAAGTAGTCAACGTCCACAATAGCCTTTACATTCTATTATCTATACAGTACATGCTTTGTTGTTGCGGACTTTGGAACACCAGGGGGGGTGCGGGTAATGTGGACAATTCATCAACCAATCAAAGAGCGTTGTCTTCAATTAGCTGCAGGTGTGGGGAAAGGCACCATGAGAATGATGCCATAGTCATGATGCTGCCAGGCTGCCAGCTGATATCATGATGTCATAAACATGATGTAAGAAGATAATTACGGTAAGTATAATATGGACTAAACTAAACAAACTAAAATGTGCACGACCATAATGCCTAATTTATAAGAATGGTGTTAAAGGACTAATTAGATGTGCTTATTTAGGCATGCAGGCCTGGCTGATATTTTTGGAAATTGAAAGGTAGCCTACGTAACTTATTTTGTGCATCAAAGATGACATTGGGGCAGGGATAGTGTGGCAGTTCAGCCTGCCACTGAGACTGAATTCAACACAGGGTTAAAGTTTGAGGTATTATTTGTGTTGCAGAGTGATATTTGTTATTTTGACCTCTGTATATTGTGTGGCGCTTGCTTGATTACTGATTGGTGGCTCCATTGTAGGGAGCTGCACCTACCAACTGTGGGTTTGGGTAGGGGACATGCCATCAGTGTTTTGTGTGTATATAGAGAGAGAACTCTGATTATAAATATGTGGTTTATGTGAATTGTGGATAATGTGTAATGATTTAAATGTGAATTATGCAAGTGTTAAAGTATTGTCTCTGGACATGGGGCTTTTATAATTGTGGAATCAATTAGGGTTGGTATGGTCCAGTGGGAGGGGCCTAGCCTATATATAAGAAGGAGGATCTGCCACTGGGGATCAGTCGATGTAGGGCTGTAGACCAGGAGGGCCAACCTGTTCAGCCATGTATATAGTTTTGCTGTGTTTTGTTAAAACACCATTTTTGCCACTTCGGGACACAAGGTGAATAAAAACATCTTTGAGTCTTGAATCTAATGCCTTTTTGGGCCCATACTACCTCGCACTGAGCAAAGTGTGACAGATAGTGCTTTCAAACAATTCCAAGTCAACCCTCCCTCCCACATTAATTAATATTAAAAGAGGCCTTAGAATCCAATAGTAGATCTGGCAGCAGTAGCCATACTGTACCTTTCAGCACATCATAGAACCTGACTGTTGCCCCTCTGCTCCACGCTCCTCTTGCCCCACTGCTCTGACTGCAATGTTGAGCAGCAGATCAATGCCTCTGAAATGGAGCCGAGTGCAGGCGCGTTAATGGTCCACAACATCATCTTAAAGGGCTCTTCCCAGAAGACCTGCCTGCTCACACTCAGGCACACAGTCCAAACACACCAACAGGCGAAGGGCAAACAGAGGTTAATAGATGCAACACTGTGCCTAAGCCTATAGCCTGGTGAGGACTGGACTAACGTACTGTAGGTTAGCCAGCCTAGCCTGGACTAGCCCGCTGATGTCTAATAGTGCTCATTACAAAGTGCTGTTAGCCCCTGTTGAATCAATCAGAGATAGTTCCAGAGTCAGACACGGGCAACAGAGGGCTGGCGTATGGAGGGATATCATATGATAGGTGTCCTCTCTAAAGCAGGAAGCATCTCTTTTCTTCTACATGAAAAATGAATCAAATGGCAACTTTTAGCTCTTAACGTGTGTGTGCCCTGTATCAGTGACCGCAATACATCGATACTGACACCCCGTAGCACCAAAAAGCTTGCAAAAATAGATGCATTGTACTAGGCTTTGGAGTGTCAGGAGCACACAAATAGACAGTGGGATCTGGCACTTTTCTCACTTAATGCATATAATCGGATATTCTGGGCTTTACTACATCAGAAGTGAATGTCCCCTAACACAATATCCGAGCTGAATAGGATACTGCATGCTGGCAGCTCCTGCTGGAGGTCACATTAGCTTCAATGATGAGCGACTCAGTTGTCAGGAGCCTGGTGGGACTGAAAGGCCTCTCGAGGGGAATAGGTTTTTACCATCCGCTGCCTCTGGAAAGATGTCAAAGCACTTTGTAACTTTGTTTAAAAAAGTGCTATATAAATAAAGTTTTATTATTATTATTACAGTAAAATCTTGGTTTTGCTAGAGTAGCAATAAATAACATGAAAGCCTGCTTGAAGAAGGTTTTAAAGTCTTGTTTAGGTCAGAATTTAATCCAGTGCGAATTTGCTAAGGGTGGCGAATTGCTTACATGTGCTAACCATGTGTGTGTTGGCTCTTTTCCTCCCTGTTGTAGAGGGCAGCACGCAGCAGCTTCTCTCTGTCCTTGCAATGTTCGGGCCCAGTGCCTTATTGATCACAATGAGTAAGTTAATAAGCTTTAGCCTCATTCATCAGCGGGGTAGAGACTGGAACTGCACACAGCAGGCTTAATCAAGTCATCAGCGCCTGCCAAGCATGAACATAGTAATTAAAGGAAGAGGGAGCGTGGAAAGGGAGAGAGAGAGAGAGTAGAGGAGAGCGGGGGTCTATAGGGGAGGCCACGGACAGAGATAGAGAACTCATCATCTCTCTCTCTCTCTCTCTCTCTCTCTCTCTGTCCTTCCAGGTTTTTTATGCGAGCTGTATACTTTGTTTTTCTTTCAGCATTCTTATTTCTTAACATCTTAGCTTTTTTTATCTATTACTTTTTCAGCCACAGTGATTCATCGCCTCAGTGGATACCTATTAGTCTACGGTATATTCCATAGATTCCAGACATATTCAAGGTGCAGTTAGGCGAAAGGTACATCAGTCTGTCTGCTGTCTCTCCAGAGGAATTTATTTGTTTGGTGGCAAAAGAATCACACAGTTGGGAGTTATTGCTCTTGCTGTTTGGCATATATTGTATATCCCAGTTTTAATCTAGTCGTAGTTAATCAACAGCTGAAATACAATCAGCCAGGTGATCCAAACAGTGCACTGAAGACAGCCGATTCATCCTGTCTCAAATAGGATGCAACAGTCCCTCCTGTAATGACATAAACAACCATGGAAATCATCGATAATCACCAGTATCATCATCCTCAATATTTCACAGACAATGGCAACACTGGGGGAGAGGGAGGAGAAAGATGAGCTCATTTGGTTTGCACGGCGGCCCGGCCGAGCCTGGCTGGATTTACGAGAGGAGCCGTGAGTGATGATGGTGCTTCTCCACACGCAACCCCATCACTAGTGTCCGCTGGAGAGGAGGAGAAAGGTGGGGGAAATCTAATGAGCTACAGGGCCTGATTTAGAGGCTGAGATATAGTCCTCCTCGTGTTCACACAGGTAACTTTGTTTGAGTTATATGGTGAACCTCTGTACGCATAAGGACATTGTTGAATTGCAGCTAGTACCAAGCAGGAGGCGTGTTTTAACCACTTATACCCTCTATACTTAACTGAACCTGCCTTTGTACTTGCTCCACTCCCTCATGTATAGAAGGAAGCATGAGGTCAGTCCGCTGCCGCCCCAGGTTGGCAGAGGAAGTGTAGTGCCCAGGATTACATTAGATAATTGACACTGGGTGGAAAGAAATGGGTTGCAAAATCGTGGGATAAAAATTAGGAACAAAAATAAAAAGAACTGTGGCAGATGTTGGATGAAAGGGTCATCCCTTGTGCTATTATAACATGGTGAGACAGATAGGCTACATGTATCTTGGAACATCACTGCAGTGCTCAATGATTTTTGAGGGGCGCTAGACCCTCCTATATACAGGTTTTATGTTTGTTTTTAGTTCAATGTTTGTTTTAAAAACACCATTGACAATGAAGGGAAAATTTACGTCATCTTGTCCCTAACACAAACATTAAATGCCATTTAACATTTGACACAGTTTCTTTTAACTTTTACATCACCATTACATCACCTAATGATTAGGTGATGTAATGGTGATTTAATGGTGATGTAAATATAATAAAGTCTAATTCATGTTGATTAGGTCCTAATCAACATGAATTAGACTTTATTATATTAGCGCCCCTGCACTTCAGACGGGTGTGATTTTTTTATACGTAAATGGGTGTCCCATTCCCCCCAAAAAAGGGTTTGCTGTCCAGTGTTAAAAGTTTTGCTGCGATGCGAGGGACACTCAGGTACTGCTATATCCCACTTTGGTCTATTAACCATAAACCTGGCCATCAGACTGTCTGTTCAGAAACAACAACCACTCCTAATGACGGCAGGCTGCAGCCCTCAGGGCAGAGTCAGAGTGACCGGCTCTGTCCTTAATTGTGACCGTTGACCTAAAACCTGTCTCCTGTTGGAGGGGGGGGGGGGGGGGGGGGCAGGGCAAGAGACGTGGCAGGTGACATTAATATCACACACGTTAGGTGTTACTGTGTATGTAATTCATTTAAACCATTAATTGACTACTAAATAGGGAAATTCAATTAAACCAAATTAAATGCATGTTTAATAATGTTAAAAAATAAAACTAAGCACGTTATAACGTTATAATGTCACAGAACCAGAACTATTGGTGGACAGCGGATAACATAGTTGTGAAGGAGGACCCCTGATGATTGTCTGCTGTTTCTATTGACTGGCTCCACCTCTCATTCTAAACTTTGCCCCCACCCTCCCACCTTTTAATCACACAGTGCAGTACACAGAATGAATACTCACCCCCCTTGGGGACTCAAATCAGCAACCACAATCACAATCCGCTTTACAACTCATAATTAGCACGGGGAACACACACACACACACACCCCATTTGGTTTGAAATGGACAAATGTTAGCTCAACGGTTGTTGATAATCCACCAACAGCATACATACAGACATACATATAAACATTGTACACAAAAATACAGAGCACACACAGACATTCGTGCATGCATGCGTCGCGCACACAGCATGCACAAAGAGCAGCTCAATTACAGCACAAGTCCTCCGTAGGTCTGATAGTTTATCTGATGACTGGATCACCTGATCGATAAAGAACAACCACAGAGGGTTTATTTAAGCCTGACGATCATTGATGCGAATCCTGGAGGGCAGATACACATGTGGTTCAGACTGGAAACCTGTTGGTACTGACTCTTAGTTAGCAAAGACTGGATAGGTACGTAGTCCAGAGAATTGGGGTGTGCGTGCTCACATCTGTGCGCATGCGTGCAAAATCAGTCCCTAAAATGATCAGCAACACATACCACAGTGTACAAAAAGAACTGGTAATTTTGTTCATCTCCTCCCAGATTCCAATTGCCCTCATTGAACAGTACAAATGACTGACATGGGATTCGACTAATACAGGAACAGCCTAACTGTTGATTTTGTTTATTTTATTCTTCCTTCACTGTCTGCCACTGGCTAGTCTCTCGAGACAGACTGTTGACTCCATCAATATCAAATACAAAGGAAAAGAGGGCGCTGTTTTTCCATTTATTTCCATTTATTTTTTGACGATGGGTTCTCAGATTGGCCACTGGCTAACCCACAGCAGATGAAGAGGAATGACTATGTTGTTTGCTGGTCACAATAAAGGCCTGTGATGAGAGTGCTTCTGCTGCACGGTGGTCAGTGAGGCAGGCATGAGGCGGCAGGCTCCAGTGTTTGCTTTAAAAGCATCATATAAAAGTTAGTTCTTTGTGCGGCATTCCTCCTGACCCATGCTGAGGGCTCTCCGTTGCGGGGCTAATTACGGCTCTTCTTCAGGCCCTTTTGTGGTGCAGCACACTTCTCCTGTGAGGGGAGGGAGGGGGGTGAAAAGGAGACAGCCTTTTGGGGGGTGGTCCCAGTCCGAGGAGGAGGGCATATACTAGTCCTAATGAAGGAGCAGGCACGTGCAGCCAACAATGGATCCCCTGGATTATGGCCCAAACAAAGACAGTGTAGTGGTAATTACAGTGCAAACACCTCTGCAACAGCATTGTGGGTGTGTGTGCAGAAGTGTGGATCAGGGGGCAGAAGGCATTGCTCTATTGCCAGCTGTGTTTCAAGCATCTTAGAACTGTAAAGTGTGTGTGTGTGTGTGTGTGTGTGTGTGTGTGTGTGTGTGTGTGTGTGTGTGTGTGTGTGTGTGTGTGTGTGTGTGTGTGTGTGTGTGTGTGTGTGTGTACAAGCTTGCATCAGATGACTGGGTGCAAGGCAAGGAACAACAACAGTGTTTTTTAATCATTCATTAGAATGAAATGGAGACGCATCTAAACCTTCAAACTATTTGCACTGACCACGACTATGGCAATGTGGATGTAAAAATATAATTCCTTGTCAAAATATTGAGTAGTCTACTTGGATTCATAAATCATGGAAAGCCCAAAAAAGCCAAATAAATTTGGGAGTCATTATTGTTCTAATCTAAACTATATCTCTCGGAGATTACGATTAGAACAGGTGAAATTCAACATTCATATACCCAGGTGATTCTACTGCTACCGATTCTATTGTTGAAGGAAACGGGACACTTTGTCAGCACTCTAAAATCTGCTATACATGTTTTACTTTTTAAATTATGAATTTATCTTCTACAAAACTGAAGTAATATTGTCAGCAAGTGCAGTGCTGTGGATTTTGGCAGAGAGAAATCATTTTTTCCTCACTATAAGGCAGATTCACATCTACATTCAGGAATAAAATCCTTTAAAACCCCAACCCTAATCCTGGCATTGGGATAATCCTGAGCTGCAGCATGAATGAGGATAAAGACATCAGGAGTTAAAGACTGGGAAATTAGGCAGGGCGTTAGATTGGGGTTTTAAGGCACAAAGCATTGGGTCTCTCTCTGCAGGGGTGCTGCCTATTGAAATGCACCCATCCCCGCACCAGTCCTATGTATTCAATGAATCAGCATAGCACAAAAATAACACAATAATCAACAACAAAAACAAAACACTATGTACAAAAGAGAAAAAGGGGGGAAACGGCGTCAGTGAATGACACCTTCTTTCTATTGCATTTATCTCCCCTTTTGATCTATCTATCTATCTATGTATCTATGTATCTATCTATCTATCTATCTATCTATCTATCTATCTATCTATCTATCTATCTATCTATCTATCTATCTATCTATCTATCTATCTATCTATCTATCTATCTATTCATCTTCCTATCCTTCCATCTATTCATCTTTCCATCCATCCATCCATCCATCCATCCATCCATCCATCCATTGATTACTTTATTAGGCAGTACAGAGTACAGTCAAACACTTACTGTAATCTAAAAGGATATCACCGAAAAAAGTCCTTGCAGTCTTGTTTCCATCCATCCATCCATCCATCCATCCATCCATCCATCCATCCATCCATCCATCCATCCATCCATCCATCCTCCCAGCTTTAGGCTGATTACCAGGAGTGGCCCATTTACAGTATGGCCAGTTGGTAATTAGTGGGATGAGCAGATGAGCCTTTTCTTCAGGGGATGAGGTTGCACATACTCAGGCGTCCCTGAAACTCTGTGTTCATTTAACTCTTTTAGTTAAATGAATCAGATTGCAGCTAGACATTGAAATTCAGAAAGCTGGGTAGCTTGTGTTTCACTAAACAATCTTCTTGGTGTGGTTTAATTAAACAAGGTAAACATTTTATTATTATTTCTTGTGGGTTGTTAATGAGGAGCCAATGAACAAAACAGACCTTTAATCACTATGGATTTATAATGCTTCCTTTAAAAAAAACAAAGAGGCACAAAGGAAGTCACTTATTCACATTTAACATATCCATTCAGCACACCTGCAATCAGACAAGCAATCAGACAAGCCACACACACACACACACACACACACACACACACACACACACACACACACACACACACACACACACACACACACACACACACACACACACACACACACACACACACACACACACACACACAGACAGTTCCTTCCCAGGCTTCCCTATAAACAGCTACAGCTGAACTGATGGTGATCACCTAATAGCTTAGCCCAAGGGCCCTGCAGAAACTCCCAGCCGTACTTCACTTGGTGGCTTAAGCCTTACTGGAGTATAAGGCTTATTCATATGGAGGTAATTGTTTCCCATGAATATGAAATGTTTGGCAGCCCCCCCTCTAACATTGTGAGGGGAAGTGTTGTAGTCTTGAAGAGGGTCAAAGCCCCGAAGGTATTGACCATTTCCATATCATTTAGAGGTATGGAGGAGAGCTTGAAATAGCTCTGTGTTTACAGTAAACTAGGGGTCTCTGCTGAGCCTCTGAAAAGGCTAAATGGCTCTTTCCACCTTCTAGCATATCTACCTGTCCTTTAATAGTCAGCTAGCTTCACAGATATTATCTTTATATTTTATCTATATATCGATTTAGGAATTATTCTTATCACCACATAAATCTGAAGTGTCCCTAAATGTTGTTGACATTGAAATGATGAATACGCTTCCAAGAAATACAAATACAAGTTAATCATTGTCTATATTTCTCCGAGCATATCATTGCACTCTTGATCTTTTCTGTTCCTTTTGACTAAGATGGATGGGGCATGCTGTTTTTTAATTAAGATTTCATTTTTTTAAAGAGTACAATCATAGCAATGGATAAAAGGTGTAATTAACTTACATAGGTGTGAGTTTGTAAGCATTTATTATTGTGAGTTGTATGTCACTGTATCTGCAATGATTGCATTGTTTATATCATGACTAATGTGTTTAATACAGACTTTATTGTTGTTGTCTACTTTGATAATTACCTGGTGTCCTAGTTGCTTTGTAGCACTAAATTGTTTCCCTGCCACTAAATTTACAGTATGTGACCATTTGTCATTTGTTGACTATTCATGCCACTCACTCATTACATAGTAATTGTAAATTGTCATTGACTAAAGTTAATATTATATATTTTAGGGAAACAATGAAACATTGGCAAGGTAGCCTACTATGTTGCTTGGAATGTTAATTTTACTAAACCCAGAGTTCCCCATAGTGACATTCTCGGTAGGAGGGAATTCTAGGCCGTAGTTGTAGTTGTTGTTTGCCAATCAATGCAGTGTTTTATCAATGTTAAAGATCGCCGCTCAGAAGGGGTCTCTTGTGCTCTTTTCTTAGCAGAGGCATTATTTGTTAATGTCCTCATGATTTATTAGGAAAGGAGCATTCAGTGGGCCTTTGTCATGGAGTAGGCTATGTTAAGGCCACCGATGGGGGTGACCTAGCTTTATCCATCAGCCGTTTGGGGGGTGTGGGGATTCGCTAAATTAGCATAAGCATGAGGCCAATCTGCTTGGATTTCTTCGCACAGCAAGGGTATCCACAGGCCGTGGGGCGTAGGGGATGGAAGGTCTTTATTTTTGGGGCACTTGCACTTTTTAACACTTATCTTAAGTGACACTAACACTTAGTTGACAATAACCGCTCAGTCCTTATTCTGAGGGTGAGTCATGAGGGTCCAGGAGGGTTTACACTCAGGGTTCAATTATCCCTGCAGATTTTCTCGGCGTGGTAAAAGTACAGACCACCTGCGCCTCAAACTCATTTTGGAGAGTAGTCCTGTGGGCACAGAACTGACAAAGCAAAAGCATTGTTCAGAAGAATGCAAGTTCACCCACCAAAAGGAGTACATAGAGCAGAGCTAATTGAAGAGGATTCCTTTCCTTATAGTTCAAGCGTAGGGTCCTCATATACATTTGAGTGCGGTTGTAAAGCCATTAGCTGATGAGTCAGCAGCACCACAGGATGGTACGGTTTCCTTCGGGTCTTTTTCAGGTGTGTAGTGGAAAATCAGGGATCCTAACGGAATGACACGTCAAAATGTTTCATATTGTACTGTCTTGTATGCCTGAA